>NC_057796.1:171496088-171534892 GCF_018294505.1 Triticum aestivum
TGGCGTGATGGCCGCTGTGCGTGTTGACCCGGAGGAACACCTCGCCTCCGCCGCCGCCGCCGACATGGTGTAGGCTCTCGCCCAGATGAAGTCCCCCAGTGACTAACCCCAGGACTTAACAGGTAAGATCTGACCAGCTAAATCTTACTAATACCACTTGTAACGGCTATGATTTGTACGGTTGATGTATTAAGCATGTCCGTGCCTTGTTTATTTTAGTACTACATACTATGTGATGTTCAAATATTACCGTGTCCAGCTCAATTTCACCAATACCAGCAACAAACTTACAATACATGACTCAGGATATCACTAGTGATGCTGCCCATTTGCTAGTTTTAGTGGATGCTAACCCTGTTGCACTTAACATGCCTGTCCATGTATTTACGCAGGGTCATAACGGTCGATGCTTTTGTTGCCGTCGAGGTGAGCTGCATCCCATGTCTTACAGTATTTCACATAATTTGTGCAATTGTAGTTTAACTTCTACCCATTTACTGGTTGCCTGTAGGTACACATGTCCGTGGCACTGATCCACGCTTCGACCCAGAGGACAGCTCGTCTCCGCCGTCGCTGACTTTGGGCGAGCTCTGGCCAAGATGAAGTGCCCCAGCGACTACCTCTCAGGACTTACCAAGTATGTACTCACCAGTTCAATCTTACCAATACCAGTTGCAACTAATGGCTATGTTCTATACGGTCGATCTATTAAGCATGTTGTAGTAAACATGCCTAACACGTTTTTGCTACTTTCTCTACCTTTTTATAGACATCTGGGCCATTCTGTGCTTTGGCAGCACCTGCCTTGTAATGTTTAACTATGCCAATTGCATTTTTATCAGTACCGGTTTCAATGTCTATTAAGCCTGTTGCAATTAACAGTTGAATCCATTTTTAAATAGTTGCATTTCAATGGCTACAAACTTACAAAACATGACTTAGGATGTTGTTAAGCCTGTTGCAATTAACAGTTGTATCCATTTTTAATCTGTCCATTTGCTACCATGCTACTCTCCGCAATGAAGATATACTAGAGATGCTGCCCCATTTGCTTTTTTTGGTGGATGCTAACCCTGTTGTACTTAACATGCTTGTCCATGTACTTACGCAGGGTCATAACAACCGATGTTGTTGTTTGCCGTCAAGGTTAGCTGCATCCCATTTCTTCCAGTATTTCACATCATTTGTGCAATTGTAGTTTAACTTCTACCATTTACTGGTTTCCTGTAGGTACACATGTCAGTGGCACTAATCCACGCTTCGACCCGAAGGAACAGCTCGCCTCCGCCGCCGCTGACATTGGGCGGGCTCTGGCCAAGATGAAGTGCCCCAGCAACTACCTCTCAGGACATACCAAGTATGTACCCACTAGTTCAATCTTACCAATACCAGTTGCAATTAATGGCTATGTTTTGTACTGTCGATGTATTAAGCATGTTGTAGTAAACATGCCTAACACGTTTGAGCTATTTTCCCTACCTTTTTATAGAAAACTGGGCCATTATCTGCTCTGGCAGCACCTGCCCTGTGATGTTTAACTCTGCCAATTGCATTTTTATCAATACCAGTTTCAATGGCCATTAAGCCTGTTGGAATTAACAGTTGTATCCATTTTTAAAGAGTTGTATTTCAATGGCTACAAACTTACAAAACATGAATTAAGATGTTGTTAAGCCCGTTGCAATTAACAGTTGTATCCATTTTTTAATCCGTCCCTTTGCTACCGTGCTACTCTTTCAAAATGAAGATATCACTATAGATGCTGCCGTTTTATTACCATTTGCTATTTTTGGTGGATGTTAACCCTGTTGTAGTTAAAATTGGCTTTCCATGTACTTACACAGGGCTACAATGGGCGATGTTGTTGTTTGCCGTCGAGGTTAGCTGCATCCCATGTCTTATACACCATCTATTCCTAAATATAAGTATTATTAGAGATTCCAGTATATACTACATAAGGAGCAAAATGAGTGAATCTAGATTCTAATCTAAACTATATATATAATTCTATATACATCCGTATGTAGTTCATATTGAAATCTAAAAAAAATACTTGTACTTAGGAACATAGGTAGTTGTATTTTGCATCATTTGTGCAATCTTAGTTTAGCTTCTAACATTTACTGATTGCTTGTAGGTACATATATGAAGGGTACTGATCCATGCTTTGATCCTTTTTGCGTATGGGGCAATGAGATATTCATGAAGAAGCATCAAGTGAGGAAACTAAGAAAGATTGTTAGGCGAAAGAAACGGGTGATTGGAATTAAGCTCTTTATTTACACTTTGTCGAAACAGTGAACTTTAGGATGGTAAGTAATGTGTTGCCTTTTCCCCCTGCCCACAACAAGTTACTCTATTAGACCTCAGTATCTGATATTTTTCACTTTTCAGTGGTTGCTGAAGCTATTTACTGATGATTACCTTGCAAACTACATGACCGGAGTGGAGGCAACTAAGGTTAAAGTATATAATTCATGTTACCATGATAATGCTCTAGAAGTCTTCCTGAAGGCTGTGAAGGATGGGCGGGCGATCGTCAAAGGGGTTGGACAAAAGTGGTTCATGCCTATGGCATGCAGGAAGGCACATTATGGGCATTCCGCTTCTTCAACACCGTCGGCAGTCAAAATGATTTACACTTGTCTCTTCACCTTTACCGCCTTTAAATACTGCGATTCATCATAGTTAATTGCTGCCTAATCCTGTAATTACTGAACATATTGTACTGGCAATTTTATTTATGGATTCGTTGTTGAACCATTGTGCTGAGAATTTGAATTGGACATTTCGTATTTCAAAATTTCCAATTAGAATAATAAATTACAGGCAAAAAAAAGAACAGACAGTCATGGATCTTTGCAAACGGTTCTAGCAGTAAAAGCGCTTGCGATGGATAGCCCAATGCCACACAATTTTCTACATCAAATCGTGTGTGATGTAGTTAATGAAAGCAAACAGTTAACCAAGGCAGAGCGTGTGTGATAGTTACACCTTTAACACATGAGCGTATACATAAAACCGTGTGGGATGTACATCCGAACGGAAACGTTTTCCCTGGATTGACTTTGTGGGATGTACATTAGAACGGAAACGTATTCCTTGGATTGACTGTGTGTGATATACATACGAACGGAAATGTTTTTCTGGGATTCACCGTGTGGGATGTACATATATACGGAAATAATTTTCTCGGATTACCGTGTGGGATGTAGATACCTATGGAAATGATTTTCTCGGATTACCGTGTCGGATGTACATACCTACGGAAGTGATTGGGTTTCGATGCCTCGCCCGATCGCACACGGCCCCAGCCTGGGTCCCAGGAGGGCCTATCCCCGACGATTTCTGGGTCGTGTCGGAAGGACACCCTATCGCACAGACTCACTTGGTGACGGTTCCAAATGCCGTCGCGGAAAGGGGTAAAAAAACGTTTGTTTAGGACCGATGCGCACCAGTGATCTACCATGCTAAAGTTATACAATATGAAAATTTAAGTCATGACATATGTACTGATATTGATTTCATACTGTGAATGTTGGTATTTTTTCTATAAAGTTGGTAAAACTTTATGAGGCTTGACTTTAGACAAATCTTATATGCGAACTAAAAAGATTTGGAGGGAGTACAACATGCTTTAGAGCAACCAAATATAGTCATTCATAGAGCTATTGTTAAAATTGGTATTGATGAAATTGAACTGCATAGTTCATACTACCACATATAGAACATCACACTGTTAATAGCTGAAATAAACAAGGCATACTACGAACCACAAAAGATGGCAATTGAAACTGGACATATGCTAACTACAAACAACCATAAACCATAGAAAAAAATAAGGAATGATGCAAACAACCAAATATAGCAATAAATACTAGACAGGTTCTCACTACAAAAGGGGTTCGAGAAAACAAATAATGGGTTTCCTCACTTGTCACAGATTGGCTCCTCCTCGTGGTCGTTGTCGATGAGGTCTGACTTGCCAGCTGAGGATCCAAAGCCAGCATCGTAGAACGTGTCTTTCAGAAATGACAAAAGGGGCTCCATGGTGATGAAGGATGGATGTTCATAACGAGCCGCAGGAGATCCGTGGCAGGGCCATCGATGAGATCGATGACTGTCGAACCCGAAGGGTTGGGGGTGGGAAACTTAACCTATGACATAGCCCGCGTCAAGCCATTAGTGTCGATGACCTCGATGTCGTAGCCGGCATCCGTGACATGCCAGAATACTCTAGCCTATTGATTGAAAGGCTCAACCCAGGTCTAGTCATCGTCGTCAGCTTCCTCGATTGCCACCTCGCCGATGACGGGCGAAGAGGCCGCGGTAAAGCTCTTTTGGGCCATTCGCTCCTTGTGCTCCCCGGGAAGCATAGCCGGGCTTAGGCTGCGACGCTCTGGAGTGGGGCAGGGGGTGGGGATGGGGATCTCTAGGAAAGGGGGCGCTTCGCAGGCGTCATGTAAGAAAGTCAGGGTGGCGAGGGTATGTATATCGGTTGGTAAACTGCACGGGCAGACCGGTAGAGGTTGACAATGGAGGTGGCGCGGCGGCGGTGGCGGCGACCTAGCTAGCTAGGTTTGGGGCGAGGGAAGGGTGGTGTGTATGTGTGTGAGCGGGGGTTTTGGGGTGAGCGAAGGATTTGAGGTGTTGTGTGTGTGGAGAGGGTCCAAGGTGGTGTTTGAGGAAATGTCACGGGTACTGAAATTTTTACTAGGCGGGAGTAAAATGGCGGGGCTACCGAATATTTGGATCAAGGGATTTAAGCAGAGCGGGGCGGGAGTAACGAACATCACACACGGTTAAAACATAATAATTGTGTGCTATCAAACAGAAAAATACTCTAGCCGAGCAAATATTTTTGAGATTGCGAGGGATGCAGGCAGGAGTAAAATGCCGGGGCTATTGAAAATTTGGATCTAGTGATTGAAGCAAAGAGGGAGTAACAGACATCGCAGACGCTCCAGACATACTAATCGTGTGCTATCAAACAGAAAAACATCTAGGCGGGTAGATATTTTCGAGATTACGAGGGAGTAGATATTTTCGAGAGGGGGAGGGAAGCCTCATGGAGCCCAATCTACTGTGATCATGTGGGCGACAGGGGCAGGGGCACGACACACGGGTAGTCCTAGGGAACCGTGTCAGCTTCGTACCCGATCGTAGACGATTGCTGCGTCCGACTTGTCTGCTGTTTATAAATTTGGCCCAAAATGCGGGAAAGGGTCAGAACACGAACACACTTGGATGTGGACCAAAAATATGTATGAAAAGGGTGGTTTGATGTTCAAATACCCAATGCACAACTTTGATGTGGCACCTGTCGCACAAAGCGCACGTTATTATTGCTAGCCGCCCCCCACAAACACACACACACACACTTCGTGTTGCCGGGAGGGGAATCCTAGCTATGAACGCATGCCCCCAAATAGCTAGGTCTGACATCTCACCATATAATAACACAAAACCGAAAGGAGTACATCATGGTCAAACGCCCCCTTTGCCTTTGATCAAATGTGGACCGTGTGCGGGCCCACAGATGTTTTCTTTTAGTGTTAGATGGGTGAGGCTACATACGAACCACACATGCGGGTGGCCAGATGTTTCTGTGTGTGAAAACGATGTGGTGTGATATTTCAATAACCAAATCACAAATTTGATGTGGCACATGTGCATCGCAAATTAACCGGAGATCCTCGACTCCACGGAGGTTCATCTTGTACGAAGTAGTATTGTGCCCCCCAAAACACACTTTGAGTCGGTGGGAGGGGGCATATCACCAAGGCGTATTGTAAGACTGGCTAAGAAGAATCACCACCTTGGTCGTATAACCTCTCTTGCTTGTTGGGTCAATGTCATGCATTGACGTTCCACACGCGGCCCCATAAAATAGGCTAGCTTGTCGCCGATAACCATGCGAGGGAGTGCCTGAAGACAACCACTACGTGCATGTGGACCAAACATATGTATGAAGTGTCATGTGGTGTTTGAATATACCCAATGCACAACTTTGATGTGGCAGTGTTCTTTTGGAACCAAAAATTCCCCACACGGAACGAGGGTTCACGACGCGTAGTGTGTGTGTGTGTGTATATATAGACACACACACACACATAAACACTATTCTGATCACGGGATCAGAATATTATTCTGATCACAACATGAACTTCTTGAGTTACACGCCTGAACTTCCCCCTGTAGGAACCCGACCTTCGGGCTATCTTCGCAACCGTGTCTCCCCGCGCGAATTATTCTGGTTAGTCGTGTTCTATATGATGTAACTGTAATCTAGAAATAGTTTTTCGCAACTAAATGCCCATTTTAAATAGGAATCTCGCTCGTTGGCGGATTTTTCTCTCGTGCCGTGATGAACTTGCATTTTTTGCAATTTTACTACCTGAGTTGTTCGACCTGAACTTCCCCCGGTGCTAGGTTGATCTTCCACCAACATTACCCAAATGGGGCTTGCGATATACCGTTGGAAAGCTATGGACACAAGTATCATGGCCCAAGTTAATTTTTTGGCAAAATGTAAGCGGTTTAAGAGCAATTTTGAAAACCGTTTTTTCTTCATACAAAAAACGTGAATGGTATTTTCGATCGCATTTCTAAACTGTTTATCGGAATGAGGCAAATAATATGGCATTAGAAAGCTGCTGCAAAACCGCTCCTTCCACATGTTGAAAGTTTTCTCTAATTCCCTATGGTTAAAAAGTAATTTGGAAAATCGTAAAATTTCGCAAATCGTACAGCCGAGTTTGTATTTTTGATGTCATTTCTAAATGGCTAATCCAACTGAGGCAAATGACATGGCGTTGGAAAGCTTATGAAAATGTGGTACTTTTTCATGTTGAAAGTTTTTTCTAGTTTTGCACGGTTTAAGAGTAATTTAGAAAATGGTACAAGTTCCACCGAGTTCGTATTTTTGAGATAATTTTTTAACTGTACGTCCGAATGCAGAAATGGTATGGCGTTGGAAAGCTTGAACAATACGAAACTTTTTGGTTTATATTGTTTCTCCCAATTCTTTACGGTTTTAAGTCAATTTTGAAAATGGCTAAAAATGTATTTTCACTGTAATTTCTACAAACTTCATCGGAATGGGGCAAATAATATAACATTAAAAAGCTACGGAAATGCAAAACTTTCTCATGTTGTTGGTTTTCTCTGATTCCTGGCCGTTTTCAAGTAATTTTGAAAACAACGAGATCATGCGTTCTGCCTTTATCCCGAAACAGATTCTTCGAAAATGCATCGCGTGAAGACTTGAACTTCTCGGCATGTCTACTTGAACTTCACTCTGTTTTTCACATGCTTTTCGGCCCGTAGCTCTCCATCCACTCACCGGAATTGCCCAAGTGATATACCGATGGAAAACTGCTATAAACACGCAACTTTCCTGTGTTGATCATTTTTTCATACTCGCGACTCTTTTAAAAGTTTTTCATCTGAAATTCATTCAGTGTAGTAGTTTAAGTTCCTGCTGTTTTCACGTTGCACTTCTGTGACATATTTTCTTTTGCAATTTTCTCATCCATTCGTGAGTGTTACATAAATGATATTCTTTTTGTACAAACCTCTCTCACAATAAACTATTTAACTTTCCCCGATCGAGGACTTGAACTTATAACAACAACAAAATTGGACCTTGCCTTTTAATTCATTTTTCTCATATTAAACACACACCATGTAGTACATGAACTGTTTCTAATTTTCTAATTTGAATTTTTTAATTTTATTTTTTGAAACCAAATTGCTCCCAAATAATAACTCAACTTCTTTGTGGATTGAGAGAATTATTTTAAAACACAAAAAAAAATTCTTTTTTATGTTTTTAAACATGAAAATACGCGCTGAACCTCTCTCTCAAGATTTTTTGAACTTCCCCGGACAGAGCAAATGAACTGGTAGTAACAACTTTTTTATACTTTATATTTTTATTCTTTTTTCTCATACGAAATGCACAACATGCAGTACGTGAACTTCCGGAAGTTATCAATTTGAACTTCTCTCTATTTCGCATTAGTTATGGAAAACTTTTATTCTTTTACATATATCGAACTCCTCTAACTTTTTTATTTGAACTTTTTTATGTATTTTGAGAAATATGAAAATTTCAGTTTTGTTAGAAACATCAAACTTCTTCATTATTTTGAATTGAACTTATTGGTTTTATTATTTAGTAACCAAAAAAATTGATTTTTAAATTAAATATCAAACTTCTCCATGTTTTAAAATTGAACTTCTTCGTTTAATCTTTAGTATTGGGGAAATCCTAATTAAAAAACAGGGAAAATCTTTTTTATAACTTTTTTTGTTGTTCCATTGTTTTATTTTGAACTTATTAGTTATTCTTTAGAACAAGAATCTGAGGTTTTTTATCAACTTTGAACTTCTGTGTTATTTTAATTTAAACTTATTAGTTTTATTCTTTAGTAGCGAGGGAAATCGAGTTTTTTGAACTTATTTGTTTAAAATTTGAACTTCTTGATTTTATTTTTTAATAATGTAAAAAATCCGATTTTTTTATAGAGATCGAACTTCACCATTTTTTAAATTTGAACTTCTTAGTTTTATTGGTTAGTAACGGGGAAAATGCTTTTTGTATATAAATAATGATACCGCGCCATTTTTCTAATTTGAACTTCTGGTTTTTATAGAATGGGGAAAATCAGTGTTTATACAATCTTTTGAAATCTTTCTGTTTTTAATTTGAAATTCTCTGTTTATTTTACAAAACGGGGAAAATCCATTATAAAGATTTTTGGACTACTTTTTTCTGAACTTTTTGCTCAAATTCTTTAAACTTCCAAATGCTTTTTATATAAACAATGATACCGCACCGTTTTTTTAAATTTGAACTTCTTATAGATTTTTGTCGCGACATTTTATGCATTTTTTCCTTTTCGGTGAAATGGCCTAAGGCGCTCCCTTTTTCATTTGATCATTTTTCTTCTGTACGTGGTACACTTGAACTTCGGAATTTCTGAAACATGAACTTCGCGTGCTATTAATTTTTTTCATGAAACTCCATTGTTTTTAATCTTTGAATTCCATGATTTTTTTGTTTACATTTTTTCTGGTTTGAAGTTCGATGTTCGTTACACTTGAACTTTCGAAATCACACCTTTTTTATACACATTTTCCCTTGAATCCAACATGTGCAAAAACAATAGGAAAATTTGGGTCAATTCTCATAAGCAATAGGACAAACATTTAGAGGGCACCCATAATAGTTTTTTGTTCTATTCTGTGTAGTACGAACAAGCACATGCATAGCACATCCACACAAAAAATTGGCTCACCTTAAATGAAAATGATTTCAGTGTCACAGGACTAACATATTAGCATCATGAATTAGAGAACATGTACTTTTCAATACATCTTTTTCAGAAATCCATCTTTTTTTGTCTATGTAAACTTCAATTTCTTTTAATAAATGAACCTCATTGTGAATTTACATTTTATTTATGCAGACGATTTTGGTACACACATTTTTTTCGTGTTACATATTCTGAACTTCTTCATTTCTTATATTTGAACTTCTTCCTCTTTCTCCTATATACACAAAAATAACATAAAACCAGCCATTATTTGACAAAAACACACACAGAATGCACGCGACGCACATAGTTCTTGTAAGTATAACGTGAAACCGGTAGATGCCATCAACTCATACACAAGAACAAAGAAAACCGGAGATCTCTACAATGGCCACACATAAAGAGAGAGGATGAGATCTGCCGCACGCATTTTTTAGGAGATCCGCCACAAGAATTTTCTTGTTTGCTCATAGCAAATCAGAGCGGGGGTCACACACAAAATGAAAAAAAACAGAACAATCTGGGAGGATTGTACTGATTGTAGCATCTGCACAAAAAAGAATCCTCGAACTTCTAGGGGAGATGGACGAAAACGACGATGATAAGGCCACACAGTCCAAGAACAGAGGAACCAGGGGGAGGGGGAGAAGTGCCGCACCGGCGGTTGGCGCCGGTGGGGGTTGATGTGCTTTTCGAGAGCCAGGCAGCAGGGAAGAAGCACGGGTCGTGGGGGTGCATCACCGGTGGCAGGTGCCTGTGGAGGGAAGAAGGTCGATGTGGCAGTTGCTGGAAGGTCGCGGCGGCAGGTGGAGCAAGTTCGCGCGGGGGCGCAATCCGAATCGTGGGACTGTGGAGGCGGCCCAATCCGGGGCCAGAGACGATGGTGGTGGCGCGATCTGCGTCGAAGGACGATGGTGGCGCAGCGGAGGAGGAGGCCAGAGGCCAGTTCTCAGATCCGAGGCTACCATCGATGTCTCGATGCAGTACGTGGTCGGAGTAGCCGGGGGGAGGGGAGGTGGGAGACGCGTCGCCGAGGGCCGGTGGATCCGATAGCAGGGCGTGGGGCGCTCGTCACCGGGGCGAGTGGAGCCAGGGAGAAGAGGCGCGCATCTCCACGGCGGAGCTCGTCGCGGGAGGTGGTGCAGGATCTGGGAGGGTCAAGGAATAACGGAGGCGCGGCGGCGGGGATGGAGGCGCGCCGGCAGTAGCGGAGGTGGCAGACCAGCCGTAGAGGAGGAGGTGCGCGGTGGCGTGAATGTGGTCTACGCCGGCGGGGGTGGGTTGGGAGGGGTGCGTGGGAGAGGCCAAGAGGGAGGCGGGTGGATCCAGAGACATGGGGGAGGTGGAGGAGATATTTTTCTTTTTCTTTTAACCGGTTCGGGAGGTCCTGCGTGCGCCCTGATCGTGATCCAGCATTAGAATAGTGATGTCCTATATATATAGTTTCATGTACCGAACCGTATAAGACGAACCAAAATTTAATCCCCTCCTAATTATAAGTCAAATTAACCTCTATCGTGTCTGTCGAAGTGATTGACCAAGCGGGCACACAAATATGGACGAAGCATCTCGCCGATAACCCCGTGAGTGAGTGCTAGAGGAAAACCGCCCTCGCCTGCTTCTGGTCCAAACACGTGTATGGAGATGTGTGGTTGTGATGTTTGAATACCCACTGGTACGCGTCAGTGCTATACAAACGGTTTTTAACCCCTTTCCGCGCGACATTTGGAACCGTCGCCAAGTGAGTATGGGCGATAGGGGGGTCCTTCCCACACGACCCAGAAACCATCGGGGATACGGAGCCAAGATGCATATGCAGTACTCCTACTCGTTTGTGCTCGCATTGCCATCGCAGTCGGTATTCTGTGGTGCTACGTTTACGTTGCACGACCCATCACAAACGGTTCACAATTATAGAACGTGTATGATAAGCATACAATCACACACATTCGCTTGTCCCAGATCGTATGCGATAACTAATTAAGAATATTAGCTAATCATCGTACGAGTGTTGGATAGGATTACAAAACGTCGGACCGTCGGAACACACTACAAAAAAAAGACACATCCGTGACATTTTGGGCCGAACGAATTTTTTTCTGTCATACGTATGACACTTCTATGACGATAATTGTGAGAAAACCCGGTATCATCATATATGTGGTGGGGTCCTACTTCTATGACAAAAAATCATGACAGAAAATGGGCTTTTCGTCCTGGGAGGGCCGGAGACGCAGCTGCATGGCATTCTTTGGGCCGTCCATGACGGAAAAAACCATGGTAGAAGCAAGGGCGAGGAAAATATCGGGGCGTTCCTGGTTACGGTGGGTGGTTGGGACCGAGCGATGCACGTTTCTCTCGTACACGCACGCGCGTGTGTGCGAGGCGTTGGGCTCTAACTGAACCCGAGCGAGGCGTTGGGCTCTAACTGAACCCGAGCGATTGCACTGCAGGCTACGCGTTACTGAACCCGAGCGATCGATCGATGGCTGTTACCTGAACCCGATCGAGCGATTCCTTCGCTACTGCTGCTAACTGAAGCCGATCGATGCTGCCTCTGGATGAACAGTCAGCGTTGCTGGGGGGGGGTTGGTTGAACAGTTCCCGGTGGGGGTGGATGAACAGGACCTCGTGGTGTTGCCTCTGGATGAACAGGACCCCGATCGATCGAGCCGGTTGGGGCTGGATGAACAGGACCCCGTGGAGGGCAGGATGAACAGTAGACGGTGGAGGGCTGGATGGATAGTAGCCCTTGGAGGGGTGGTTGAACAGGAGCCCGTGGAGAGGGCTGGTTGAACAGTAGCCGGTGGAGTAGCGCGCAGTGGAGGCTGGAAGAACAGGAGCCCGTGGATGAACAGTCGCAGGTGGAGGCTGGAGGAGGTCGACGGTGGATGAACAGTAGCCCATGGAGGCTGGAGGGGGTCGACGGTTGAGATGAACAGTATCTCGTGGAGTCCCGTTTTGCGGTACGCCACACCCCTCCCGATGAACAGGACCCCCGTTTCGACTGTAGCGCTCCAACACAAGTCTGTTTCCTCTGTTTTGCGGTACGCCACACCCCTCCCGATCAATAGGAGCCCCGTTTTGACCGTAGGAGGTCCGTTTCCTCCGTTTTGCGGTACGCCAGACCCCTCCCGATGAACAGGATCCCGTTTCGAACGTGGCCGGTCGAAGCCAAGGCCGTTTCCTCCGTTCTGCGGTACGCCATGCCTCGTTTCCATCGGCTGTTCCGTCCAAGCCTTCCCGATGAACACGACCACGCATTTTGTTCCGACCCAGCCGGTTGACTCCCCATGAACACGACGACGACGTTGTTTCTCCGTTCTGACCCAACCATGTACACGAGCCCTGGCCGTACGTACGCGCAAGGCATTCGAGACCCCGCCCGTATGTACGTACGTGGCCGTATTTACTTTCTTGCACCCTGGCCGCTGTACGTACGTGTACATGCTACGTGCGCGCCTCTACTACGACACATGCGCGCCTCGAAATCGACCAGTATGTACGTACATGTTCGCGACCAGAATGACAAAGCTACGTACGCTTCGACCAGTTGGGTCCCGACTGTCAGGCACTTCCTTGCATGCGAAGATGTAGCTGGTGGGTCCCAACAGTCAGGGGGGCGAATCATTTTTTTTGCCCGGACGCACTTCCTTGCGTGCAAAGATGTAACTGGTGGGTCCCAGCTGTCAGGGGGAAACGTTTTTTTCGCGAAATACAGTGGCCCGTCCGGTGGGTCCCCGCTGTCAGGTGGAGGAATAATTATTTTGCGCGTAATAAGGAGGCACTTCCTTGCTGCGGCCGTGGACCCAGCTGTCAGCCTCTCCACGTATAGTACTCTTCCGATGGAAGTCGTTCCTTGACGACGCTGACCACGCTGCGCTGAGAGCACCAGGGCAGTGGACGACGGCGGGCCTAGGAAGGGGACGACATGGAGCCGGGGAAGACGCGGCAGTGGATGCCCGCGCGGAGAGGAGTACGAGGGTTCACTGGTTCGGCTGCGGTGTGAGGCTGCCGTCGTCGTAGGGCCTGGCCAGCGGTGGGAATAGTAGGGGGCGGTGAGGCCTCCGCGGCAGCACAGCCGGCCACGGGAGGCAGGAGCATGCGGCACGATCGGCGCTGCTTTGGGCGGCTGGAGCAAGAAGACTAGAGGTTGCAGAAGCACTACAGCCGTTGGATGGACATCGTACGGTCACTGGAGCTAGAATCATTCATATTGACTAAGTTGACAAAGCACTCGGTCCCCGTCAACTTAGTAGGCCCACAAGTCAGCCACCCACCAATGTGGGTCCCAACTAGCAGGGGGAGTATTCATTTTTTTGTGCGTAATAAGGCGGCACTTCCGGTGGGTCCGTGCTGATAGCGGGGGGGGGCATTTTTTCGCGAAATATGGTGGCCTGTCCGGTGGGTCCCAGCAGTCAGGGGGAAACTTTTTTCGCCAAATACGGTGGCCCGTCCGGTGGGTCCCTGCTGTCAAGTGGAGGAATAATTATTTCCCGCGTAATAAGGAGGCACTTCCTTGCGGCTGCCGTGGACCCAGCTGTCAGCCTCTCCACGTACAGTACTCTTCTGATGGAAGTCATTCCTTGACCACGTTGACCATGCTGCGCCGAGAGCACCAGGGTGGTGGACGACGGTGAGGCCTAGGAAGGGGACGACGCGGAGCCGGGGAAGACGCGGCAGTGGATGCCCACGCGTAGAGGAGTATGAGGGTTCACTGGTTCGTTGCGGTGTGAGGCTGCCGTCGCCGCAGAATAACATGGGGTGTGGGTGAGTAGAGGGATGGCCTGGCCAACAGTGGGAGTAGTAGGGGGCGGTGAGGCCTCCGCCGCATCGCAGCCAGCCACGGGAGGCAGGAGCACGAGGCACGACCGGCACTGGTTTGGGCGGCTGGAGCAAGAAGACCAGAGGTTGAAGAAGCACTACATGCGACCGTTGGATGGACATCGTACGGTCACTGGAGCTAGAATCATGCATATTGACTAAGTTGACAAAGCCCTCCGTCCCCGTCAACTTAGTAGGCCCACAAGTTAGCCTGCCACTATACTGGGTCCCAGCTAGCAGGGGGAGTATTCATTTTTTGTGCGTAATAAGGACACACTTCCTTGCGTGCGAAGATATAGCTGGTGGGTCCGAGCTGTCAGCGGCGGTAATGTTTTTTTTTCATGAAATACGGAGGCCCTTTCGGTGGGTCCCAGATGTCAGGTGGAGGAATCATTATTTTGCGCGTTATAAGGAGGCATTTCCTTGCGTGCGGCCGTGGACCCAACTGTCAGCCTCTCCACGTACAGTCCACTTCAGATGCATGTCGGTCGTTGACCACGTTGACCAGGCCGCACCGAGAGCACCAGGGCGGTGGACGACGGCGAGGCCTAGGAAGGGAACGACACGGAGGCAGGGAAGACTCGGCAGTTGTTTCCCACGCGGAGGGGAGTACGACTGTACGAGGGTTTACTGGTTCGTCTGCCGTCGCCGGAGAATAACAACAGGTGTGGGTGAGTAGAGGGATGGCTAGGCCAGCGATGGGAGTACGGTGGGGCGGTGAGGCCTGCGCGGTAGCACAGCCGGCCACGGGGAGGAGGGAGCAGGCAGTCCCGCCGGCGCTTGTTTGAGCGGCTGGAACAGGAAGAGCAGAGATTGAAGAAGCACGACGACCGTTGGATGGACATCCAACAGTCACTTCTTGTGCGTCAACCTTTTTTTAGGAAAGCCTCAAATCTGTGGAAAACAACATACAGCCCATCTACCATTATTTCTAATAATTTACAGCCCATTTGCTAATTCTTAAGGTTTTTTTGGAGACCATATTCTTTTTGTTAGCATTACAACCCATATTGTGGCCACGGTTAAAAAATTATACGAAATTTTGCATATTTCGGTGCGGTCCGAACTGTTTTTAATCCCGAAATTTCGAGTCACATTCAAACTGATTTTAAAAATAAATGTATATCAATATAAAATCCAACAAATTGTCCATGCATAAAAATTAACGCAATTTAAAATCTTGAAATGAAAAAAAGAAATTTGAAACTAATTGGCGGTTTGATGTGTTTTAAAAATGTACAACCCATTTCTCATTACTGATAGGCCATTTTCTCGTCCAGCCGAGTGAAGCTCTCCTCGTCCTGAAAGATTTACAGCCCAACAGGCTTGACAAAGCGACTTACTTGGCAAATCACAAAAAACTGGGCTAGCCATTTTCAGAAAGAAAAAAAACTACTAGACTGGTCTGTGGTAAACATAAAAGAGAAGGCTGTCTAGACAGGCCAGAGTGCAATTTGCAAATTAGATAAATGCCACTCCAATTATGGCGATTCATAAAAATGCCATTGCAATTTCCAAACTTTCAAAAATGCCACTGCAATTTTTGCAAACTTTGGAAAACGCCACTGCAATTTGCAAACTTTGAAAAACGCCACTCTAGACTTCCCAAAATGCCACTGGAAATGGCATGAAATGGCATTTTTCAAAGTTTGGAAATTGCAGTGGCATTTCTCAGAAACACCAGATTTGGAGTGGCATTTATCAAATTAACCCAAAACAAAAATAACTGGGCGAGCTGCTGGGTCCCTGGTGTCAGCCGCTCGTTGTGCAATTCTCTCGTTTATTGACTACGTTGACAATGGCATGGGATCCAGATGTCAGAAATCCATTAGGAGGAGCCATTTTTTTATTGGCTTGAAATAAGGAGGCACTTGCTTGCGTACTGCCATGACCTTGGAGGGTCCCTGCTGTCATCCTCTCCACGTACAATCATCTCCTGATTGTGTACGCGTCAACTTGGTAGGCCCACAAATCAGCCTCTAAACCCGTGGAGGACAAATACAACCCATTTGAAAAAATAATAGCCCATTCCATACGTTCAAACGGAAAGTTCAACATTCAGAGCAAAGTAACAGGTCTGATCCACATATAGAGTACTGAACTTCCATGTTGACAACCATCATAGCCAAGTTAACTATCTACTCCCACTAATACTCTAGTAGCGTACAAGTACTAACTGAAAGGATTGAGATGAGGTGTCTAGAGGGGGGGTGAATAGACTCTAATCAAGAAAAGTTACAGTTTTTAATTCTTGATGTTGATGTGGAGTTTTAGCACAAGTTTTAGCATTCACAATACATATCAAGCAAGCATGACAAAGAGTATATGAGCAGCGGAAAGTAAAGCATGCAAGTTGCAAGAATGTAAAGGGATGGGATTGGAGTGTGCAAACGCAATTCGGAGACACGGAGATTTTTTATCCGTGGTTCTGATAGGTGGTGCTATCGTACATCCACGTTGATGGAGACTTCAACCCACGAAGGGTAACGGTTGCGCGAGTCCACGGAGGGCTCCACCCACGAAGGGTCCATGAAGAAGCAACCTTATCTATCCCACCATGGCCGTCGCCCACGAAGGACTTGCCTCACTAGGGTAGATCTTCACGAAGTAGGCGATCTCCTTGCCCTTACAAACTCCTTGGTTCAACTCCACAATCTTGACGGAGGCTCCCAAGTGACACCTAGCCAATCTAGGAGACACGACTCTCCAAGAAGTAACAAATGGTGTGTTGATGATGAACTCCTTGCTCTTGTGGTTCACAGGATAGTATCCCCAACACTCAACTCTCTCTCATAGGATTTGGATATGGTGGAAAGAAGATTTGAGTGGAAAGCAACTTGGGGAAGGCTACAAATCAAGATTTATGTGGTTGGAATGGAATATCTTGACCTCCACACAAGTGTAGGTGGTTCTCTCTCTGAAAATATGTGTTGCAAGTGTAGGCATGTTCTGATGGCTCTCTCCATGAATGAAGAGTGGGTGGAGGGGTATATATAGCCTCCACACAAAATCTAACTGTTACACACAAATCACCAAACTCGGTGGGACCGATTCAGAGAATTTGGTCAGACCGATTTGGTTCATAATGTGACCGTTAGGTATTTCGGTGGGACCGAATGGATCAACTCGGTGGGACTGATGTGCTAGGGTTAGGGTAAATCCTCATCTCGGTTTGACTGATTACTCAAACTTGGTGGGACCGATTTGCGTAATAAGCGAAACAGAGAGTTGCCCAAGCAAACTCGGTGGGGCCGATTACATATCTCGGTGGGACCGAAATTATTGCAATAGGCAACAGAGTGTTTGGAAGCCCATCTCGGTGAGACCGAGATCCCATCGGTGAGACCAAATTGATTAGGGTTTCTGGCAGTGGCTATGTCAAGTGAACTCGGTGGCTCCGGATAGAAAGAATCGGTGGGTCCGAGTTTGAATTTTTGGTATGGGACATATGTGGATGTGAGAAAGTAGTTGAGGGCTTTGGAGCGTATCACTAAGCATTTTGAGCAAGAACCTCATTAAGCAACACCTCATCCCTTCTTAATAGTATTGGCTTTTCCTATAGACTCAATGTGATCTTGGATCACTAAAATAGAAAATGTAGAGTCTGAGCTTTGAGCTTGAGCCAATCCTTTGTCTTTAGCATTTTGAAGGGGTTCCACATCCTCTAGTCCATGCCACTCCATTGTTGAACTTATCTGAAACATACTAGGTAGAAGCATTAGTCCAACAAGAGATATGTTGACATTAATTACCAAAATCACCCAGGGAGCACTTGTGCTTTCAATCTCCCCCTTTTGGGTAATTGATGATAACATACATCAAAGCTTTAGATAAAGATATAGAGAATAACAAGTAAAGCTTTGGAAAGACATATAACATGCATAGGCTCCCCCTATATGTATGCAATCGTATAAATATGGAACATAGGAGCATGTGAATGCATAAGCATGACAGAGTGAGCCATGTGTTACATGTATCTCGGCTATATGCATCAGAGTAAATGATGTGAATATAGGAAATGTACCTTCATGTTCATGAGTCCTTGCAAACAGTATGTACATCAGCAAGAAGTTCTCATGCACATGACTGAGATGCATATACTTACCTTGTGGTCTTGAGTTGGCTTAGGAAGGAATGAACCTGAGCAAACAAGGTTAGATAACACAGATACATCTAATAGCCAAAGCAAACAAAAGAAACCACAAGAGTACCAAGACTGGGATGACATGTAGAGAGTGAGTACTGAGTACTCTATTGGATATAGACATGTCCCCAAAGGTAAAGATGTGCAATGAATTCGAGGATTTCTTTCCTTAGATGTCTTGCTCCCCCTGAATCTTGCATGGGATATTGGGAGAAGATAGGGAACAGAAAATCAGAGCGAGGAAAAGAAATAGGGCTAATGCAAACAATCAAATATGAACATGTCTTTCCCCTCTTAAAGACATGTGACTTCTCTCCTCTTGAACACCAAGCATCTGGGGTTTCTTACTCTCTCCCTGAGTATTCTCTCCCCCTTTTGATGTGATCTCTTTATAGGCTTTGATGTGATCTCTCTCTCCCCCTTTGACATCAATTTCCAAGAAGGGCTCTTCTGGATCATTATTACAAATGGGTTTGGTCCTTGAGTCACAAAGCAAGTCGAATGTGATGCTGGTAGAGGACAAGAATCATTGAGTGGAGCTGGAGTAGAAAGAATGCAGGAACAAGTCGCAAGCTGTCTTTTCTACAGCGAAATCGGTAGCACCGAGTTGTGTGCTTCGGTGGCACCGAAAGAATTCGGTTGGGCCGAAGAAAACAAACCGGTGGGACCGAGTTCATCACAGTGAAAACACTTGTCACCTCAGCTCACTAGGCAATTGAGATCTCACAAGGATTTGCAAGGAATTAGCTGAAAGATTTGCAATGAATTGGATGCAAAGAATGCAGAACACAAGTAAATAGAAAGTAAATCTAGATGAAGTTTTTTTTGAAAAAGGAAGGGGAAATAAATATGCAAGAAATAAATGCAAGAACCCAGAGAAACACTAGAGAACTTCATCTAGAATTGGGCGGCGACAAAGTCACCTATGTGAGAGTATATTGACTTAAGAGTCAAGTGAGGGCACTTGTTCATAGGTCATACTCATCGTTTAAGCTCAAAATGGGGTTACCATTTTTCATTTAAGCATCTTGATGTATTCACATCTTGTTGAGTTGCTTTGCCCCATGATTTGGAGTAAAGCTTCTCTAAGATGGAATAACATACCTTGGGTGGTGGTGTTGATCTTGATCATGTAGTTGAACTTGTGTGGGTTGCTCGAGGTCGATGTACTTCATCAAGAGTTGGGAGCACCACTTGGAATTTGAGTTCATCTACCTACATGGGTTAGTTTTGCAAGGAAGAGCACTTGTGTATCCGAAATGACAATCATAAGATTTAACATAGAATTTGTCAAAGGATATATTTGAAGGGTTTTGTGCTTCCTTGTCTTCAACCACCATTGTGTAGAGACTTGGTGATGTAGAAATTGCTCAAGATAAGAGTGAGTTGCAATTTCGTGGATTTAGATTCATCCAAGTACCTACAAGGGTTAGATAGCATGCAAGAGTGCAAGAATATCGAAGACATATAGATAGCATCATGAAAGAAATATCAAGGATTAGTCAAAGGCTCATTCCTTGCATGTATCCAAATGGAGTTCCTACTCCAAGTTTGAAGCATCAATGATGTTCAATTCACCTCTCAAACGGCAAAATACTTTCTCATCAAGCGGTTTGGTGAATATATCTGCTAATTGCTTATCGGTGCGAACATGCTTAAGATCAATGTCCCCTTTGGCAACATGATCTCGAATGAAATGATGACGAACTTCAATATGCTTAGTTCGAGAATGTTGCACAGGATTGTGAGCAATCTTGATAGCACTTTCGTTTTCACAAAGCAATGGAACATGTTTCACATATATCCCATAATCTTTAAGAGTTTGGGTCATCCAAAGTAATTGAGCACAACATGAACTAGCGGCAATGTATTCCACTTCGGCGGTGGATAAGGATACCGAGTTTTGTTTCTTGGAGGACCAAGACACAAGAGATCTACCAACAAATTGACAAGTACCCGAAGTGGACTTTCTATCAACCTTGTCTCCGGCATAGTCCAAATCAGAGTAACCAACAAGATCGAAAGAAGACCTCTTAGGACACCAAATGCCAAAATTTGGTGTGTGGATTAAGTATCTCACTATCCTTTTCACAGCCTTAAGATGACACTCTTTAGGGGCCGCTTGATATCATGCACACATGCACACACTTAACATAATATCGGGACGAGAGGCACATAGATATAACAATGAACCAATCATAGAGCAGTAAACTTTTTGATCAACTGGTTCACCGTCCTTAGTCAAGTCAAGATGTCCACTAGTCGGCATGGGTGTAGACATACCTTTGCATTCTTGCATATTGAACTTCTTGAATAAGTCCTTGGTGTACTTTGTTTGAGAAACAAAGGTACCTTCCTTAGTTTTCTTGATTTGCAAACCAAGAAAGAATTTGAGTTCACTCATCATAGACATCTCAAACTTCTCCGACATTAGCTTTCCAAACTTTTCACTAAAATGAGGGTTAGTCGAACCAAATATAATATCATCAACATAAATTTGGCATACAAATAGTTCTCCATTAACCCTTTTAGTAAAAAGAGTAGAATCTATTTTTCCAATTTCAAAGCCTTTTTCAATGAGGAACTTGGTTAAGCATTTATACCATGCTCTAGGAGCTTGTTTAAGACCATAAAGGGCTTTGCGAAGCTTGTAAACATGATTAGGTTTCTTAGGATGGACAAAGCCGGGAGGTTGCTTGACATAAACTTCCTCCTCAATTTCACCATTTAGAAAAGCACTTTTAATGTCCATTTGGTACAAGGTGATATCATGGTGATTATCATAAGCAAGTAAGATGCGACTGGACTCAAGTCTAGCAACGGGGGCATATGTCTCACCATAGTCCATACCTTCGAGTTGAGTGTAGCCTTGGGCGACTAGGCGTGCTTTGTTGCGGACGACTTGACCATCTTCATCTTGCTTGTTGCGAAACACCCATTTGGTACCAATGATGTTGTGGTTGTTGTCGGGCTTCTCGACCAATGTCCATACTTGGTTTCTCTCAAAGTTGTGTAGCTCTTCATGCATAGCGTTAATCCAATCCGAATCTTCCAATGCTTCTTCAACCTTCATAGGTTCAATGCTAGAGATGAATGAGTAATGTTCACAAAAGTTAGCCAAACGAGTTTTAGAGCGAGTGATTCTCCCGGTTTGGATATCATTGTAGATTTGTTCGATGGGATGGTCTTTGGCGATTCTTGCTCGAACTCGTGGAAGCTTTGGCTTGGATCGGGGTGGAACATCCTCTTCATCTTGTTATTCTTCTTGGTCTTCTTCATTGTTGACGTAGTCATTCTCTTGTCGTGGTGGAGGAGGTTGTTGATGTTCATCTTGGTGTACTTCCTCGTTTTCTTCGTCTTGGTGTGTCCCACTTGTGGATGCTTCCATATCAATTCTTGGTTCACCTTGTCGTGAGGTAGAAGCTTCCACTTGGACGTACGAGGTACTCTCCTTCACCTCCGTTGGACGAATCTTGCCAATAGACAAGTCTTGGACAGCTTCTGAAGGGTCTTTGTCTCCTACATCAATTGGCAATTGCTCTAATTGCGAGCTGTTAGATTCATCAAACTTCACATCTACCGTCTCTTCAACCTTTCGGGTGAAATTGTTATAGACACGGTAAGTGTGAGAGATTGAGCCATAACCAAGTAGGAAACCTTCATGAGATTTAGGAGCAAATTTAGAACGACGATGCTTATCAAGAATATAGCACTTTGATCCAAATACTCGAAAGTATCCAACTTGGGGTTTGTTACCAGTGAGGAGCTCATATGCCGTCTTGCCGAGTAGCTTGTGAAGATACAAGCGATTTGTTGCATGGCAAGCTGTCTCAACCGCTTCCACCCAAAAGTGTTTTGGAGTCTTGTACTCATCAAGCATCGTTCTTGCCATCTCAATAAGAGTCCGGTTCTTTCTCTCAACAACTCCATTTTGTTGAGGCGTGTACGTAGCCGAGAACTCGTGTGAAATCCCTTCTTCGTCAAGAAAGGTATCCACATTTGCATTCTTGAATTCCATTCCGTTGTCGCTCCGAACCTTCTTGATCTTCACGTCAAATTGATTTTGGGCCTTCCTAGCGAAGTTTTTGAAGATCTTTTGGACCTGCGATTTGCCATCAAGAAAGAACACCCACGTAAATCTTGAAAAATCATCAACTATGACTAGACCAAATGAGTTACCACCGAGACTCTTGTAGGCATTGGGACCAAAGAGATCCATGTGAAGTAGCTCGAGTGGTCTTCTCGTGGTCATGATGTTCTTCACGTGATGACTTCCTCCAACCTGTTTTCCTGCCTGACAAGCACTACGAAGTCTATCCTTGTCAAATATGACATCTTTTACTCCAAGGATATGATCACCTTTAATAAGCTTATCAAGATTTCGCATGCCCACATGACCTAGCCTTCTATGCCACAACACACCTTTAGAAGATTTAGCAATTAAGCAAGTTCTAGCTTGAGCCTTTTTAGTGAAATCAACAATGTAAAGATCACCTCTACGTATACCGGTAAAGACCATTTTATGATTGTCTCTTCGAAACACTTGGCAATCTACCTCAGTAAATAGGACATTGAAACTAAAATCAGCAAGGCTAGATACTGAAAGTAAATTGTACCCAAGAGATTCAACGAGCATGACATTTTGTATGGAGCTATCATGTGAGATGGCCACCTTACCCTTTGAGTTATCACCAAAGGTGACATACTTTCGAGGGCCGTCGTTTTCAGCAAGCTCACGGAACATATCTTTATCTCCGGTCATATGATCAGTACATCCACTATCAAGGACCCATTCCTTTCCTCCAACCATGTAGCCGCGAAGATTTGCCATAAGAACAAAGTGTCTCATCGCATCATCAAGATCATAGTCACTATCATCACCCTCATCATAGTATCCATGTTCAACATCATCTTGTGATTGATCAACCCCTAGAGAGGGTAATTCATTAGATAAATGATCATTTCTATGCTTATCTTTATGAATTCTAATAGCTTCGGAAATGATATTGCTAATGATTCCAACATCTCCTTTGGCACGCATGAGATTGGTAAGCTCAAATAGACAATCACCAAACAAGGATCACTGGAATTCATCTTACTCAAGGCAATAGACTTATGGAGAATTTCGTCTAAATGTTTCAAGGAATAATCTGGAAATTGTTCCTCAAGAAATCTCCAAATAGTATAGGCACAATCAAGGTAGGCAAACTAGCAATCAAATTTTTGGGCAATCCTCTGATGATAAGATTGATGGTTCTAAGATTGCGAATCATGTCAAGATCCTCTTCGGGTGTAGGACGCAAAGGATCAATATGAGGTGCACAAGGGCTAGTAATGTACTTGTTCAAATGATATTCATTGAAAATCTCAAGCATTTCATTTTTCCACTCATAGAAGAACTCTCCATCAAGAATAGGCACTCTATGTCTAAGACTCCCCAAAGTAGACACATCCATCTTCCTCCAAAGGTGTTTAAACCAAGGCAATGGAGACCAAAGCTCTGATACCAATTGAAAGGATCGAGAAGAGGTGTCTAGAGGGGGGGGTGAATAGACTCTAATCAAGAAAAGTTGCAGTTTTTTATTCTTTATGTTGATGTGGAGTTTTAGCACAAGTTTAAGCATTCACAATACATATCAAGCAAGCATGACAAAGTGTATATGAGCAGTGGAAAGTAAAGCATGCAAGTTGCAAGAATGTAAAGGGATGGGATTGGAGTGTGCAAACACAATTTGGAGACACGGAGAGTTTTTATCCGTGGTTCCGATAGGTGGTGCTATCGTACATCCACGTTGTTGGAACATGAAGGGTAACGGTTGCGCGAGCCCCCGGAGGGCTCCACCCACGAAGGGTCCACGAAGAAGCAACCTTGTCTATCCCACCATGGCCGTCGCCCACGAAGGACTTGCCTCACTAGGGTAGATCTTCACGAAGTAGGCGATCTCCTTGCCCTTAAAAACTCCTTGGTTCAACTCCACAATCTTGACGGAGGCTCCCAAGTGACACCTAGCCAATCTAGGAGACACCACTCTCCAAGAAGTAACAAATGGTGTGTTGATGATGAACTCCTTGCTCTTGTGCTTCAAATGATAGTCTCCCCAACACTCAACTCTCTCTCTCACAGGATTTGGATTTGGTGGAAAGAAGATTTGAGTGGAAAGCAACTTGGGGAAGGCCAGAGATCAAGATTTATGTGGTTGGAATGGAATATCTTGACCTCAACACAAGTGTAGGTGGTTCTCTCTCCGAAAATATGTGTTGGAAGTGTAGGCATGTTCCGATGGCTCTCTCCACGAATGAAGAGTCAGTGGAGGGGTATATATAGCCTCCACACAAAATCTAACTGTTACACACAAATCACCAAACTCGGTGGGACCGGTTCAGAGAACTCGGTCAGACCGATTTGGTTCATAATGTGACCGTTAGGTATTTTGGTGCGAGCGAATGGATCAACTCGGTGGGACCGATGTGCTAGGGTTAGGGTAAGTCCTCATCTCGGTTTGACCGGTTACTCAAACTCTGTGGGACCGATTTGGGTAATAAGCGAAACAGAGAGTTGCCCAAGCAAACTCGGTGGGGCCGATTACATATCTTGGTGGGTCCGAAATTATTGCAATAGGCAACAGAGAGTTTGCAAGCCCATCTCGGTGAGAGCGAGATCCCATCGGTGAGACCGAATTGATTAGGGTTTCTGGCAGTGGCTATGTCAAGTGAACTCGGTGGCTCCGGATAGAAAGAATCGGTGGGTCCGAGTTTGACCTTTTGGTTTGGGACATATGTGGATGTGAGAAAGTAGTTGAGGGATTTGGAGCATATCACTAAGCATTTTGAGCAAGAACCTCATTAAGCAACACCTCATCCCTTCTTAATAGTATTGGCTTTTCCTATAGACTCAATGTGATCTTGGATCACTAAAATAGAAAATGTAGAGTCTGAGCTTTGAGCTTGAGCCAATCCTTTGTCTTTAGCATTTTGAAGGGGTTCCACATCCTCTAGTCCATGCCACTCCATTGTTGAACTTATCTGAAACATACTAGGTAGAAGCATTAGTCCAACAAGAGATATATTGACATTAATTACCAAAATCACCCAGGGAGCATTTGTGCTTTCACTAACTTACTCTTAGCTAACTAGACGATGCCGGCCGCCATATGTGGTACACGCTAAATGTCGGCACCGGTGTCCTCCGCCTCGCCTCGGACTTGCCAGAGGTGCGATAGGGCGCGTTGCTCGCGCGCGTTGGCCCTTTCCATGCTGGCGTGGTCCACCGAAGCTTCGGCTTCTAAGCGGGAAACCCACTTGACGAGCTGGTAGTAAAAATCGGCGTCGTGAATGCGTGCGTGCCCGATAGCCTCTAGGGCTATTTGCTCTGGCGCTGGCCTCCATGTAGTCGGCCCAGTTGCGGGCGCTCTGCTCGTGACTCAGAGCATCGGTGCGCTGCTGCTCGATGTCCCGCTGGCGGCGCAAATCGGCGATACGTTGCTCCTCCGCCGAGCGGTCGCGCTCCAACAACTCCTGCTCCTCCTCCAGGCGGTCGCGCTCCAACAAGTTCTCGATCTCCGCATTGCCATCTAAAGACCGATAGAATGCCTCCTCCCTCCGTCTGCCTTCCGGTGGAAAACCGAACACCAGTTCCGGCGGTGACCGCCTCTGGCCTCGCCTAACGCGGACGGGCAGGGGCATGGCGGACGTGGCGAGAGCGAGGATAAGTGGCGAGCGACATCGGGCCGGTGGGGGCTTATGAGGATAGGGCGAGTTGGGTCACGGTGCCACCATAGAAGGCCGGGAAACGGTACTTATAGGCGGAAGGTAGCGCGACGGTCATCGGAATTCAATGCATAATTAAGCAAGCATGGCTTAGCGCGCCAGCTTGTCGTGGAAAACTAGAGAAACTGAAATTCTGATTGTGCCGTCCCATCCCGTCCGTGCTAGGTCGCACGCCGGCATGACGGTCAAACGAGTGCACTCGAATCATCTCCCTCCTTGTCAATAATGATTCCACGGATTTAAAAGGCCCGCAACAATTAAAGCGCATCTTTTTTCGCATCAGTTAGCTGCCTTAATTATGGCCAGCTGCATGCAGGCACTCAAAATCGCTCGCAGGCAGTACGCGGAGCAGCATGCAACGAGTCGCAGCCGAGGGCATTAGTTGATGAACTTTAGCTGGGAGATAAGGCATTTGCGAATGTTTTCGCTGGCAGTTTCTTCAGATTCGCATGGCATTTTCTTCAGAGCAGCTTGTCAGTTTCTTCAGAGGTAGGCATTTTTATTCAAAAAGCTGCCACTTCGGATCTTGCGTCGCAACTAAAACTGCCAGGAGCGCATTAGTAGGCTAGCTAGTGATTGATCAGTAACTTGTAAACACTGAGCGGACAGATATAAGGAACTGTTAATGCATGTCAACGATTCACAGATCATATACAAATATGTAGGTCCAAAAGCAAAGATCAACCACAACTAAAACCAACTAGGACAATTCCCATACATAAGATCAACATGTTAATGCATCACAATGATTCACAGATCATATACAAATATGTAGCTCCAAAAGCAAAGATCTAGAAAAAACATATGTTCTTCCTACTAACATGGATGCTTCTCTTGGCCAACATTCAGTACATACTGAAAGACAAATTTGTTTATGAAGTCTACAATTCCTCTTGCAAACGTAAGTGGTTTCACCAACAGCTGGAACCATGAGAATGAACCACACATGATGGAGGAACATCCACTGCAATATGATTTGGTCTTCTCTCGATCACACGGCGAGACTATTTTCGGAATACAAACTTTAACTTAGGCAAAATGATGCCCATTGTATAATCAGACCAAAGCAATGAAGCACCTAGTGTTGGCCAATAAATAGTACAGTACTACTTTTCTGCAGTCCATGAAGTGACTATCCAATCTTTCTGTGTCTATTTTCAAATGGCACTGTATGCAGTGACTATACTATTCTCTTGTGTAGTTCAACCAAAATTGCGGTCACTTTGTGTGTTTGCCAAATAGCAACGGGCAGATATCTATGTCTGCACAAATATCAAGCAGCTAGTACATATACCCCACCTTGTATTTTTGGTTTAAACATGTCTCTTCCGCTTAGCATCTGTCATGTTTTGCACTGGACAATTTGATACAGTCATGTTTTGCCCTGGACAATTTCATACTGAATTAATTTGCTTGTTTAGAGCAGAAATATAGCACCTATTCTTCATCCAATCATTGAATCATGTCCTCCACCTCCAATGTAGGTCCACCCTGCCAATAAATTCACATGCAAACCAGTAGTATTACTATCTAATGACAGTACAAAAAGAGTAGCAAGATAGTAGCAAACCATGTACCTTCTTAATGAACAGCTCATAGTGCCACCAATTGGATATAAAGGTTTGTAAGAAAACATGCTCCTAATGTTGAATCAGTTGGACTTTTTGTGCAGTTCCACTAAAATCGAGCATCCCTGTTTGCATAGATATTGAAAGTGTGATTACTATAAAAGTGGCACTAGTTGAAGCATAGACTCAGAAATATAAGCATTCCAATTTCTTAATGGGAAAAGGTAACAAGACTGTTTCTAACCACCTATTTGAAGGAATAAATAAGGTAACAACGGCTGATGTCAGAAAGGCATATACAGTTCTTTCTGAAAGAATGATTGATTCCTGACCTTTCCTCTTCTTTTAAGCATATTTTGTGCAGTTCAACTAAAATAAAATTCCATCACCGCCTTGACAATTCAGTGACACTGTAACAAAAGGAAATGACTTAGCATTACATCATGATGTCAGGTATGTAGTCGACATGCATTAGAGACAAGGTTATAGACCTCCTCCGATAACATAATGAACATTAATTTTAACAAAGGTGTGACTAGCTTTACGGGGATAATTTGGGTGAACTCTACACCCTCTGTTCCTTAATATAAGACGTTTTCGCGGTTCAATTTAAAGTACCCAAACGTCTAGTATTTAGAAAAATAGGTAGTAGTTTTCTTGAGCACATATCTGGGAAAGCTTGCCACACTTTATTTATGTCCATGCGCTAATGCAACACCATTCGAATACTTCAAATATACACTAATCTAGTGGTTAGTGCAACAGTAGAGTAGCTATTTTATTACAGGGTACAGTACAATGGTTTTACTGAACATATTTAAATAAACTCTAGCACTGGAAGATTTCTATAAGAATTAACAATACAAAATGTAAAGGTAACAAGTTTCAGCATTGGTATACTAGCTGTGCATGAGCATTAAACCAAATACAAAAGTCTGAAGGTAACTAGCATTATTAATTATTGACAGTATAAAAAAATTGCAAACCATGTACCTCCAAGGTAAATATCATTTCGAACTCGGGGGGACCTTAAAAATTGCTATCCCAATCTTGATAATCGATCAAACATAAAAACTTGATCGAACGTATCAAGAGAACAACCGGAGGAGGAGGTGCCCACTCTTCACCTTTCCTCTTGTCTTCATAATTTTTTGTGCAGTTTAACCAAAATAAAATGACATCAGCGCCTTGGCATTTTGGTGACACCGTACAAAAAATTAACTTATCTCATGAAAGTGAGGTATGTAATCTATAAGCATTAACAGTGCAAAAATCTGAAGGTAGTAACAAGTTTCATCGTTGGTATACTGGCTGTGCAACAACATTAGAATGCCTTAGCTGAAAAATCTTTAATACATCCACAATCAACAGCTAACCCTGAAATAATCCAGTGACAATAAATGGCATTGCTTAAATTTATCGGTGGTTAACTCAAGAGGCCATCGTGCAATTCATGATCCTTTGGAATGAGTTGCAGCCGATCCAACTCACTCAGGCTCAAGATTATTTACTAACCTGGAGATGGACAAACGATGGTCAGTTTTCCTCCAGCTTGGCGTACGCTGCCACTCTTACTGCCAACATTAGGCCACCTTATGCAAAGCTGGCCTGGAGCTCGGATGCCCCTCCCAAATGTCAGTTCTTCGTCTGGCTGGCTGCTCAAGATCGATGTCTAACGGCGGATAACCTTGCTAAGCGAGGGTGGCCCCATAATCCGCTGTGTTTGCTATGTCTACAAGAGCCTGAAACTGTTGCTCACCTGCTTACTTCTTGCTCTTTTGTGAAGGAAGTTTGGCACCTGTCACTCTGCAAGCTGAACATGAGCCAGGCTATGGCGGCAGTTCATGACGATTCCCTAGTTAGTTCGTGGCAGCGAACAAATGCTTCCACGGGAAAGGAAAGAGCGAAATCTTGGAGATCAATTTTGGCCCTGGTTTGGTGGAACCTCTGGAAATATAGAAATGATAGAACATTCAGAAATATTTCTTGTCACCCGACACGACTGTTTCTGAAGATTCAGGTCGAAGCAAAGGACTGGGTTGACGCTGGGCATAAGCGTGCAATGGCTCTTGTAGAGCGCCCCCTAGAACCAGACTGATGTACTTCTGATGTATCTCTAACCCCAATCCTCCTTCTCTAATCTTGTTTTTGTAACTGTTTATTTCTTCTATACGCAATGAAAAGCAGTGGCCCTGCCTTTTCGTCAAAAAAAAATTATTGGTGGCATTAGACTGAGTGCAACATTAGTTAAATGTGGCATCACTTTAGCAGTAGCATTGCTTGACTTGACTGCTGGCGTTATACTAACAGCAAAAAAGTGACAATAAGGATGTGTTTGGTTTAAGGGACATGCTAGGCCCATTCGGACAGTGGGCGCACCAGTACGATGTACCTCCACAGACACATAGAGTGGTGAGGGAGGTATGGTTGCACAGAGCAACAAATATCCAGGCAGCATATGTGGATTACGTACCATTTTTGTTCTCTTTAGCCACCTTTTTCCTATGTGAGGACAACAAACCGATCAACCTGGTCATTCTCTATTGCGTTGTCATGCCTTTCTACCCTTCTTCAACCAAGAGACACGAGACTCGTTCCTTAGCTACTGATTTCCCCCTTTTCAACCTAGATGCGGGTTCGATTCTACTCTCTTGGACAGTACAGTCTCCCTTCCTTTCCTTATTCAACCCAGACATTGATTAGTCTGCATGACGTAGGGTTTCCTTTAATAGTGCAAATTAAGGTTTTCGTCTGCGTGACCAGCGGAGCAGAGGACAGGAAATTGGGAAGATGGTGGAGTGGAAAAAGATCCACATGCAGCGTCGTGGCAAATGGGGCAATAGAACAAGGGTATGGTTCGAAAAGAGGTAGCATACCTGAGGTTCGGCGGGAAGTGGCTTCGCTCGTGGTCGTCGTCCTCCGCACGCACTACGGCAGCGAGCTTGGGGACGGAGGCCATCCCGTGCGGGCGCTAGGTCTGAGAGGACGGCCTTGTCGTCAGTGCGTGACCTTGCTCGCCGACGACGAGTGCGTCAACGCTGCACGTCCTTTTCTTCCCCGGCGGATCTGTGACCACCGGTGAGAGGGAGAGAGAGGCCGTCTTTTTTAGATCTGGAGAGAGGGTGATAGCGTGAGAAGCAAGTGGGAAGCCCTTAGCAAGAAAGCTCTGAAGCTCCAGCATATATCTTTTTTATACTACTAGTACTAGAGGTGGAGTAGTGGTAGAGTAGTTTATATTTTCTCTGCAAACAGTACCAGTTAGTCGTGCTTCAAAACTGAACGGCACGCCATTAAAAAAATAAAGTTCAGAAATAATGCGGCACTTCGGGCCAACGCGGCCAGATCACATTTTGCACGAGAAATTACACACCATGTTTCGTTGACATGTGGTCCCGTTCCAACATGTCAGTGAGACGACGGTGAGTCCTTTTGTACAATTTCCGAAAGGACGTGTAGGCCGGGGTGCCTCTTCATGTACCGTGGCAAACTGGCAACCGTCCATCGACTCTTCGCCTTTCCCTCGCGATTTGGAACTGCTGTTGCACGCTCTTCCTCCCTCCTCCCTTTGCCTTCACCCTTCCTTCTCCATTGTTCGATCCTCTTCTCCATGGAGGGAACAAGCCGGAAACGACCCCGTTATTCTTGCCCTGATCTGAAAGATGACGTGGTGGAGGAACTCATTGATCGGTGCGACGTCATCACCTCGGCTAGCATGGCAGGTTCGTTCAAGCCCATTCTCGACTCAACTAATAACATCATTACAAGGAACCCAAGGGTCGAGGAGCGGTTTGATCTCCCTTATCTTCTTTGCTACAAGCCTGTTCGCATGGGCGCGGACGACGGAGGCCTCGCCTTGTGCAAGTTGATGCCGCTTGATAATGATACGTGTGATGTCAAGATGCCATCGCTTAAGGGTAAGGCCTTGGCTGGCGCAAATGGAGATTGGGTGGTTTATATTGGGTACAATTGCGAGTGGGAACTTGTGAATGTGAACACTCGTCAGCGGATTCCACTTCCAAAAATCTCAGAGTGCCCTAAGGTTGAGCACACAGATGATCTACGTACGTTCAAATATGATCATGGTGACTGTCGTCTACTGAAGATAGCAATTTGTCGAGTTCCCAACTGCTCTTGGAATTACAAGAACTATGAAGTTGTTGCTATCTTTGACAAGCTTGTTGCCATCCTTACTCATTTCACGGTTCGTCGTCCATGGATATTGCTCAAAAATCAGTTTCTGCACACGGATGAGTACTGTGATGCAATTGAATACGAGGATCTTGTGCTTTCTGCCACCACTCGTGGCACTATTTTTGCATGGGATCCTCGTAGTTTCGGCACGTTTGTCTTCCACCGTAATTATAATTGTTTCATCCATGCGGGTTAGCAACTTTCCCATTACTAATTAACCTTCTTCTTGTGTTTCCAAGGTCCTGTGAACATGCCACCACCTATACTTGAAAAATTTTATAAGCAAGGGGGAGATTACGATGGTGATGATCACGAGCATGAGGAGGAGCAGAACTTATATACTTAGTGGCACCTGGCAACTAATTCTGATGGATCACCTCTTCTTGTCTGTATACAGTGCACTCAGATTGTTACTACTGAGGAAGCAGGTGTTGTCTCCCACGGTCGCCCTCTACGGACCTATTCCAACAGCCGTTGCATGGTATTCAGGATGGATACTAGTGTGCTAGCACCAACACCTTCTCCCTGGTTCAGTATTGATAGTGTTAGAGAAAACTCGCTCTTCCTTGGACCAAACTATCCAATGATGGTGAAAGGCAATCCAGCTGCTGTTGACACAACGTTACTACCATTTATGAGAAGCAACTTTATTTATACCTCGGACATTTCGGTGGTTCCCTACCCTGGTCCTGATATATGCCGCTTCAGCCTGGATGATCAGTCCCGCATTGCTCTCGATATTGACAATAGCTGGCCCTTCCCAGAGCACCTATGATTCAAAGCAAGCGTTTCCAATGTCGAGGATTGGTTGAGTTGAAGTTCATTTCATTGCTTGTTATTTGTTGTGTGATGAAAACTTTAGTATTTGCTAGAATGTTTTGTTGGAAATAATCTATAATCCAACATGTATCCTCGTTGTCGTTGTGTGTTGATGACTTGTTGTATGTAATGAATGGTACATTTGCAAATGCATGTCATAGACTCAATTTATGAATGGTTTTCGAGTCACTTCTTGGAGTGTGAGTACCGTAGTAGTATAGCCAGCATCCGGTTAGTATATGAAGTTGCCACATCACATAGAGCCAACCTAATATTGGAGTATGCTAGCCCTCCACCGGCGCGCCGCTTCAAATGGCGGAGGAAGTGAGAGGTCGCATCACCTTGTGTCCAGATACGAGATGCCACGTGTACCAGATGAATGACTCCAAGTTCGACCACCGTGGTGCTAGGTGCGAGCCAAGAACACTGTTGGGGAGACCCCCCTCATAACTTTCCTACATCGGTCGTTTGATTCATAGGATAGAATGCTATAGGATTTTTTTCCTATGTAATCCTGTTTTAATTGGCAATCTAGCATCCACTCCAACTTTTGTTTCACTTCCTTTGTTCCTACGAAGAGAGTACTTGCTCTAAATGATGTGCCGCTGCAAGAGCCACCTATATTAATTAACCATGCTCTAAAAAGGTGGACCAGCTTTGGCCATAGTAGTACTGTACTAGGTTAGTAGGTGACCTTGCGCTTGGCTCTTCTCCTCTTCCGGAAGTCGAACAATAATGATGGTACTACACTAGTACTTCTGGCAATCTGACACCAAATGAACTACTGCACGTCCACCTCTTGTAAGCAAAAGTTTCTCCTTGTGCTGCGAGCCATCGCGCACGCGTTGGCGAGGGAGAAGGTGTAGTAAGCAAGCTTCTCGTCGTTCTGCGAGTTGACGGGACACATCAAAGTTATTTATTAGTACTCTCTTCAAAAAGGGCTGACCATGTCCATGGCTACCATCCCGTGCTCTGTCATTGAGTACGTGCACTATTCACGTGCCATCGAGGAGAAAAATACTGCGTAGTACTAGGTGCCATCGAAGTGCACGACTCACTTACGCACTGCATATCTCCATTTTCTTGCATGACACGCCACCTTGATGCTAGATGTCCCGCGTGTCATGGAGGCATATAGTATGATTTTGTAAAATGGAGGCATATAGATGTCCCGCGTGTCGGCAAAAGGATGAACAAAGCTCATGTCTTAAACGAAAGAGTGGAAGAACATAGATTCCCGACGACCGAGAAGGAGCAACAAACCTCGGGGTGGAGCGTCTGCACTCATAATATTTTATATTATTCAGCGATATAAAATCAACCAAATCTCTCCACGTTCCTATACCATTCTATAGTATGAGAATAACTTTGAACATAAGCCATTGATTCACTCTATCCAATGGTCATAGTTGGAAAATCCAAACAAAACCAAGCATTGGATCAACTATTTTTTCAAGATCAACTCTTTTAGCACTTACCGCCTGCCCACCTAGCCCACCTATATATCCGCTCACGTGTGATGACCACAGGAGCTATCCACTCATATTGTATGTTACAAAAATAAAGGTCGGTCACTAATGCGGCACCTCGGGCCAACGCGGCCAGATCGCATTTTGCACGAGAAATTACACACCACGTTTTGTTGACATGTGGTCCCGTTCGAACATGTCAGTGAGACGACGGCGAGTCCTTTTGTACAATTTCCAAAAGGACGTGTAGGCCGGGGCGCCTCTTCGTCTACCATGGCAAACTGGCAACCGTCCACCGACTCTTCGCCTTTCCCTCTCGATTTCGAACTGTTGTCGCACGCTCTTCCTCCCTCCTCAATTTTCCTTCACCCTTCCTTCTGCCATTGTTCGATCGTCTTCTCCATGGAGGGAACAAGCCGGAAACGACCCCGTTATTCTTGCCCCGATCTGAAAGATGACGTGGTGGGGGAGCTCATTGATCGGTGCGACGTCATCACCTCGGCTAGCATGGCAGGTTCGTTCAAGAACATTCTCGACTCAACTAATAACATCATTACAAGGAACCCAAGGGTCCAGGAGCGGTTTGATCTCCCCTATCTTCTTCGCCATGACCCTGCTGACTGGCGCGGGGACGAGGGAAGCCTTGCCTTGTGCAAGTTGATGCCGCTTGATAATGATATGTATGATGTTAAGATGCCATCGCTTGAGGGCAAGGCTTGGGCAGGCGCAAATGGAGATTGGGTTGTTTATATTGGGTACAATTGTGAGTGGGAACTTGTGAATGTGTACACTCATCAGTGGATTCGACTTCCAAAAATCTCCGAGTGCCCTGAGGTTGAGCACACAGATGATCTACGTACGTTCAAATATGATCATGGTGTCTGTCGTCTATGGAAGATAGCAATTTCTTGAGTTCCCAACCGCTCTTGGAATTACAAGAACTATCAAGTTGTTGCTATCTTCGACAAGTTTGTTGCCGTCCTTCGTGGTTCAACTAGATGGATATTGCTCAAAAATCAGTTTCTATACACGGATTTGTACTGTGATGCAATTGAATACGAGGGTCTTGTGTTTGCTGCCACCACTCGTGATTATAATTGTTTCATCCACATGCATGCGAGTTAGCAAGTGTCCCTTCTCTACTAATTAACCTTCTTCTTGTGTTTCCAAGGTCCTGTGAACATTCCACCACCTATACTTGAAAATATTTATAACCAAGAGGGAGATGACGATGGTGATGATCACGAGCATGAGGACGAGCAGGGCCCATATGCTCACTGGCGGCTGGCAACTAATTCCAATGGATCACCACTTCTTGTCTGTATACAGCCCACTGCTGATGTTACTACTGAGGGAGCAGGTGTTGTCTCCCATGGTCGCACTCTCCGGACCTATTCCAACACCCGTTGCATGGTATTCGGGATGGATACTAGTGTGCTAGCGCCAACACCTTCTCCCTGGTATAGTATTGATAGTCTTGGAGCAAACTCGCTCTTCCTTGGACAAAACTATCCAATGATGGTGAAAGGCGATCCAACTGCTGTTGACACAACGTTACTACCATTTATGAGAAGCAACTGTATCTATACGTCGGACATTGCAGTGGTTCCCTACCCTGGTCGTGATATAGTAGGCCGCTTCAGCCTGGATGATCAGTCCTGCATTGGTCTCGAGACTGACAGGAGCTGGCTCTTCCCAGAGAATCACTTGTGGTTCAAAGCAAGCGTTTCCAACGCCGAGGATTGATTCAGTTGAAGTTCATTTCATTGCTTGTTATTTGTTGTGTGATGAAAACTTTAGTATTTATAATGTATCCTCGTTGTCGTTGTGGGTTGATGACTTGTTGTATGTAATAAAATGATATGCCTGTGATGAACTTACTAAATTTATGAATGGCTTTTGAGTCGCTTCTCTGAGTGGGTGCTGCGATGAGGCAAAAAAATATTTTCCGAATACATAATTGCACGTGCATTGCAACAGGTTATCGGATGAGGCCAATCAACAATAGTATACTATTTGTACTAGTTTCACATGCTGCACTATCTCTACATCTACGTACATAATACAACAAGTTTTAAACTTGAGACTAGCCACCCATCCTCACAAAGAACACTTTTTAACCTAGCACAGACTCCAGGAAATTTGGCCACAGTGTGAGGTGGGCCATATGTTAATGTGTTCGCTGTACGTAACCAGCACCTCGAATCCTCGATACTACTACTATAAGTAGTAGAAGTAGTAGGGTGGCATGGGCCTGAACAAGCATTCACGGCCAGGAGTACGGCACACGCCACCAGCACGACTTCCATCTGACACCATATTTCTTGGAGTCCGTGCTACAACAATCTCTTCAACCTCGTCGTCTCTCTAACTCAGCCATCACGCGGCGGGCGAGGTGGGGGTTTGCCTATAGTCGGTTTCCTCAATTGCGGTCCCACTTGTAAGGCCAACTCCAACGCACGACCCCAAATGGACCTCGGTTTTACCCGGATTCTGTCCGTTTGGGTAGGGCAATGGGGTCGTGTCCGGGCCATTTCTCGGATGCGGGGGCCGTGCGCCGAACGCTCGGACGCATCCCGATCGCGTACATTTTTCTTTGCAAACACATATATTTTTTTCATCATTTATTTTTTGGTACATGGAAATACATCACCAAAATTTTGACTAGAAAAACAAGAACCACAAGAATACATTTTAGAAGATATCCAACTTCCATAACTGCTCCTGTAAGTTGGATTAGTGCCTTCTCGATACATTCATTATTGATCTGCGGAGGCTCGATCCTGGGTGCTTCTTTCTTCTTCGAGTGTAAAGAAGTAGACGAGTCTAGCCTCTATTCTATCAACAAGTGCACTAGTCCCATCTCTAGCCTCTATGCTAGCTAAAAGTGCTAGAACATCTACTAAATTGCGCTCTATCAATATATCGTTGTACTCTTCTTCCCAATACCAAAACTTGCATCCATTCTACACAATAAAATTTTAAGTTAGCACAACTAGTCTAATCCGAGAGCACAACCAAATATTTGGTCGAGTTCTTCCTCCTTTTGCCGACACGTGGGACATCCAGCATCCAGGTCGTGTCATGCAAGAAAATAGAGTGGTAGTTGAAGCCACGTGATGTGCATCTTGGGTTAAATTGTAAATAGAATCTTACTACTCTTGAGTAACTCCAAAAGCGGCCACCGAAGATCTTTATTGGATTTGTTTTTCATCACCAGCACGTCGAGGTGAAAGATGTGCAGGTTCAGTGGGTCCTCTGGCGTTTTCACTGACATGTGGGACCGCATATGAGCAAACTGACGATGGGCTCCGCGTGTCTGCTGGCTGGCTGAGAAGAGAGATAGAGGAGGGCTGAGCACGGACTCCAGGAAATTTGTTCTACGTAACATCACCTCGATATAGTGGGGTGGCATGGGCCTTGACTAGCATTCATGTCTAGCAGTACGGCACACGTCACCCACACGAGTCCCATCCGACACCAATTTTCTTGGAGTCTGTCCTACAACCATCTCTTCTCCCTCCCGTTTTCTCAGCCATCGCATAATGGGCGGGGTGGGGGTTTGCCGATAGTCGGTTTGCTCAACTGCGGTCCCACTTGTAAGTGAAAATGCAACACAGCTCGCATTCCCCCTTGAGCGGCGTGCCGGACCAACCGTGTGGGGGTGCGATGCGAACACGGCAGACTTTTCCTTTTGAACTTGTAACTTGTAAAATTTGGTTCTACTCCATGGCGCGACCGATAGATAGAAATAACGATTTTCCCTAGAGTAATGAGAAGTTTGATTCTGGCGCGGTTCATGCATGGAGTACGTAGGAAAATTATGAAGTTGATGCGAAAGGTAAGATAATTACTAGTAGTACCATATACTACTACATGGATTTGACGGAAAGATAAAGGTACATATGAATTCATCAACGACATCCTCACGCCCTAGTGCACCGGGTCACCAACCGACATGTGAGGAGCAGCGGCGTTGGCGGCAAGCTCAACGTGCTTCTGAACAATGCCGTCCAAGGTTGCCCTGCGGTCCAAGAAGGCCAGCGTCCTATCATTGTAACACCCCGGATGTAACTTTCCATATTTGTAACTCCGACTCTTGCCATTTCCGACTATGTGTTATGATATTCCCTTCGTGGTCAGGTTTTTTTTTCGTTTTGCATTTTGTTCATGTCATGCTTTTCATATCATGTCATCATGTGCATTGCATTTGCATACGTGTTCGTTTCATGCATTCGAGCATTTTCCCCGTTGTCCGTTTTGCAATCCGGCGCTCCCATCTCCTCCGGTGCACCCCTCTTGTTTTCTTTTGTGTGCGGGTGTCAAACATTCTCGGAATGGACCGAGGCTTGTCAAGTGGCCTTAGTATACCACCCGGAGACCACCGGTCAAGTTTCGTTCCATTTGGAGGTCGTTTGGTACTACAACGGTTAACCGGGCATCCGCAAAGGCCATTTGTGTGTTGCAGCAAAACCCCCCTCAAAACCAGCCCAAAACCCCTCCAAGTCTCTTCCATGCTGTAGGTCGTTCGATCACGATCGTGTGGGCGAAAACCGCACCTCATTTGGAGCCTCCTAGCTCCCTCTACCTATTTATATGTGAGACCTCCGAAAAATCCCGCAGATCAAACCCTAGACCCGCTCCCTCTCCGCCGCCGGACACGTCCGGGCGGAGCCGGACGCGTCCACCGCCGTCCACC
>NC_057796.1:171535296-171557865 GCF_018294505.1 Triticum aestivum
CGCCGCGAGCCCGAGCCACCGCCCCGGCGCCGCCTCCTCCTCCGCCGCGCTCGCCGGCCACCTCTCCTTCCTCTCCCGTCGCCGGCCGCCGGCCTCCTCCTCCTGCAGCTCCGGCCGCCGTCGCTCGGGAGCCGACCCCGATCTCGATCTGGATCCGGTCAACGCGCAAGGTTGACCCGAACCCTCCCCCAAAATTGCCAAGTTTTTTGCATTTTACAGCATATTGCCTTGTTCAACAGTGCATAACTCCTTGCATGTAGCTCTGTTTCACGCGTGTAATATGTTAAATTGTTCGTCTCATGATGCTCTACATTTCATTCAATTGCACCATGTTCATTAGAGGCCATCTTGATGCCCAAATCTCTGGTGCAAGAGTGCTAGTTGCTGTTATCTATTGGTTCTTATCAGAACTTGGAGATTTGTCATTTTTGTATCATTTAATCTGGGCATCTTATGGGCATGAGCTCTACATGTGTATTGTTGTATGCCATGCCATATTTCCAGTGGTGCATGCCGTGTATTTTTGTGATCTCTGTGGTGACTAGAACAAGCATGCAAACTACGCCCCGTAATGTTTCTGATTTCAGGGACTTAGTGATTTCTCCAAGTCTTTGTCTGCTGTTATTTTGTTGCCATGTAACTTGATGCTATAAAGAGATCCATGCATATTTTGGAGATGTTCAGTAAGGATGTTTTGTAGATATAGTTGTAATTGATCTATTCCTGCCCTTGTTTGCAATTATAGAGTGCCATAGCATGACTCAATCTTGCTCTAATTTTGCTATAAAATATTTCTGACAGATTCTTAACATGATATGCAATATTGCCAAGCTTGTTGTAGTTGTTCCATACATGCTATGCATTTGTTCTTGCCATGGATAACTTCATACACATGCCATCTTTCTGTAGGTATGCTTGTTTTGTCATGTATTGCTTTGTGGTGAGTGCATCAAGCTCACCAAGATGCCCTCATATTATTGTTTCTGCCATACTCTGTTTTCTGCTAAGTCTGAAACCTGATAACGAAACTTGCTATGTTTACATGCTTGCCATCATATCTTCTGGTCCTTTTTGGCTTATGGTCAGTAAGGGTCTTTTGTCATATACATTTAGTAGAACACTGTCATGCCTTGTTTTGCTATGTTAAGTTCCTGTGGCATGTTGATTTCGTGCTCTGAACATTGCTACCTGATGCTGTTTTCTGCCATGTCCAGTAATTTCACTAAGTCTGTGAACCTGTTATCTTTTGCACTTATGCCATGTTTGTTTGAGCTTGATATGTTGTGAACTAGCCGTAGCTCAGTGTTCATCTTTTGTCAAGCATCTCCTGTAGATTACTGCCATATGCTTTGTTGCTATGTTGGAGTGAGGTTGCATTATTGCTTGTTGCATCTTAAGTGCTATCATGCTGTTAATCGCAGATTCGTGTCATTCTTGTTTTGCTTGCCATTTGCAAACCGTGCATCCGGTGATCTTTATATCGATTTCGACCGAAATCATCTCATCTTTCCAGTGGCATGCTTGGTTTGCCAAGTTACTGCCTTGTTCATCATTTTCCTTCCGGAGCACGCATATGCATCGCATATCATATCTTGCATATCATACATGTTTTGCATCATGTTGCTTGTGCATTTCTCGTGGTTGATTGTGGTTCCGTTTGTTTGTGTTTTTATCTTGGGTAGAGCCGGGAGACGAGTTCGTGAACGAGGAACCTGTTGAGTACGCTTACGAGGATCAAGCTTTCGACAACTCTGAGAACCTTGCAGGCAAGATGACCACCCCTCGAAATCACTTCTATCTTTGCTTTGCTAGTTGTTCGCTCTATTGCCATGCTGCGCTACCTATCACTTGCTATATCATGTCTCCCATTTTTCCATGTCAGCCCCTAACCATCCTTTCCTAGCAAACCGTTGTTTGGCTAAGTTACCGCTTTTGCTCAGCCCTTCTTATAGCGTTGCTAGTTGCAGGTGAAGTTGAAGTTTGTTCCATGTTGGAACATGGATATGTTGGGATATCACAATATCTCTTATTTAATTAATGCATCTATATATTTGGTAAAGGGTGGAAGGCTCGGCCTTATGCCTGGTGTTTTGTTCCACTCTTGCCGCCCTAGTTTCTGTCTTACCGGTATTATGTTCCTTGAGTTTGCGTTCCTTACGCGGACGGGTGATTTATGGGACCCCCTTGACAGTTCGCCTTGAATAAAACTCCTCCAGCAAGGCCCAACCTTGGTTTTACCATTTGCCACCTAAGCCTTTTCCCCCGGGTTTTCGCGAGCCCGAGGGTCATCTTATTTTAACACCGGGCCAGTGTTCCTCTGAGTGCTGGTCCAAACTAGAGCACCGTGCGGGACCGTCCCTTGGAAACTTGGGTTATGTTGGTACCTGTACGCTTCGCTCATCCGTTGTGCCCTGAGAACGAGATATGTGCAGCTCCTATCGGGATTTGTCGGCACATTCGGGGGCTTTGCTGGTCTTGTTTTACCATTGTCGAAATGTCTTGTAAACCGGGATTCCGAGACTGATCGGGTCTTTCCGGGAGAAGGTTTATCCTTCGTTGACCATGAGAGCTTATGATGGGATAAGTTGGGACACCCCTGCAGGGTATTATCTTTCATAAGCCGTGCCCGCGGTTATGAGGCAGATGGGAATTTGTTAATGTCCGGTTGTAGAGAACTTGTCACTTGACCCAATTAAAATACATCAACTGCGTGTGTAGCCGTGATGGTCTCTTCTCGGCGGAGTCCGGGAAGTGAACACGGTCTGAGTTATGTATGAAGTAAGTAGGAGTTCAGGATCACTTCTTGGTCATTGCTAGATGACGACCGTTCCGTTGCTTCTTTTCTCGCTCTCTTTTGCGTATGTTAGCCACCATATATGCTTATAGCCGCTGCAGCTCCACCTCATTACACCATCCTTTCCTATAAGCTTAAATAGTCTTGATCTCGCGGGTGTGAGATTGCTGAGTCCTCGTGACTCACAGATTCTACCAAAACAGTTGCAGGTGCCGACGATGCCAGTGCAGATGATCGGATCGATCTCAAGTGGGAGTTCGATGAGGAACGTGGTCGTTACTATGTGTCTTTTCCTGATGATCAGTAGTGGAGCCCAGTTGGGACGATCGGGGATCTAGCATTTGGGGTTGTCTTACTTTCATCTGGATTTTGACCGTAGTCGGTCTATATATGTGTATTTTGGATGATGTATGAAATATATTTATGTATTGTGTGAAGTGGCGATTGTAAGCCAACTCTTTATACCATTCTTGTTCATTACATGGGATTGTGTGAAGATGACCCTTCTTGCGACAAAACCACTATGCGGTTATGCCTCTAAGTCGTGCCTCGACACGTGGGAGATATAGCCGCATCGTGGGCGTTACAAGTTGGTAATCAGAGCCATCCCCGACTTAGGAGCCCCCTGCTTGATCGAATCACTGGCGTTGTTGAGTCTAGAACAAAAATGTTTTGAGTCTTAGGATTATATATATCGGAGAGTAGGATTCTTTTTACTCCTCAGTCCCTTCGTCGCTCTGGTGAGGTCTCCTGACGTAGAAGTTTTGACTATTCTCTCCTCAAATTTCACTAAATTTTTTTTCAGGATCACGCGGGTATCTTCGAATCGTTCCGATGGTTTTGTGACGAGAACATTGTTCTTGGTGCCTCCTAACATTTAGGGGTTGTGGCAGTGTCCCGGGGAGTTGAGCTCCGAGGTGTTGTCGTCACAATTTTATCGTTGCAGTTCTGGAATACCTGAGTTTCGCCGACATCGAAATCTCTTTTATGCAATTGTTGGTGAGATCACCTCGATGCCACCCAGTACTGGGCCGGGAGTTCGGGAGTATTGCCATAACTTGTATAACGGATGCTTTTCGAAGGTTGAGGTAAACGATTTTCGAAGGTTTCTTGGTTATGTGTTGACGGATGGATACAGCTGGATCTAGGGATTGCTAGTTTGGGTGATATATTTTGTGTCCCCTGTATCCCCAACACCAGATTGCATAACCAGAAAGTTTCGGGAGTTTATAAGTGGGAATTCTAGTAGCCTTAGGATATCTTTCCGACAGACGCATGATATGAGATTGGGGTTCGACGTCTAGTGGTCCGCCTGTACACGGTTGGTTTACAGTGGTCTCGTAGTGTCTTAAAGAGTCCATGGCTATGACGACTCGGGGACGCTTCATATGTCATGTGCACAGCCTTGTACATGATGGTGCTGTACGATTGAGCCCGTGTGGGCCCCACCATGAAAACTTCGGACAAAATCTCTATCATATGTTTGTTCCGGCTTATTCTGCAAGCCAATACTTTGTTTTGTTTTGTATTATGATATTCAAGTTGCTTTGAAGTCATATGCTGATTCCATATCTTTTTCAAGTGGCTTCTCAACTTATGGAAGTGTGATGATTTACTATGGAATTCATTCGTTCATCCTCGTTTGAATGTTTATTGTGAAGACTAAATGTTGCAATTTCTATCCGTTGATTCTACTTGTCTATTTGTCTATCAAGATGCTAACGGATGTCACCCTCTTCAGGATGGCTCCGCCAACGCGACAGAATCCGGATTGCAATGAAGGGAGTCAGTCGAACCCTCCGCCACCACCTCCGCCTCCGGAGGCATGGCAAGCTATCATGGCAACCACCAACGCCAATGCTCAGATGATTCTGCAACACTTGCAAGAACGCACCCAAGGGCAAGGCAATCAAGGCAATCAAGGTCAAGGCAACAATCAGCCTCACTTTGCTACTCTCAACCAGTTTCTCGCAAATCAGCCCAAGTCTTTCAGCTACTGTGCCAAGGCCACGGATGCCGATGATTGGCTCGGGGACATCAACAAGCATTTTGAATGTAGCAATGTCAGGCCTGAGGACTATGTCAAGTTTGCTTCTTTTCAGCTCAAGGACCAAGCTGCTGATTGGTTTCAGCAATACAAAGATTCCAGAGGAGGTCGTGTGATCACTTGGACTGACTTCTGTCGGGATTTCAAAGCGCACCACATTCCACAAAGTGTTGTTGAGAGCAAGCGTGAGGAGTTCCACAATCTCAAGCAAGGCAACATGTCTGTGTATCAATACAACATCCAGTTTTAGAAACTTGCTCGCTTCGCTAAACAAGACGTTCCTGATGAAAAGAGCATGATCTATCACTTCAGAGGTGGCCTTAAAGAGGATCTGCAGCTAGCTCTCGTTCTTGTTGAGCCTACTCAGTTTGATCAATTCTATAACATGGCACTGAAGCAAGAGGCTGCTCAGCTCAAGTGTGAGGCTTCTAAGAAGAGAGTCAGAGACGCAGTTCAGTCTTCTTCTTCCTCACTTGTGGCAGCTAAGCAACAGAAGTTCTGGTTGCCTCCTCCTCCTCCGTTTCGTCAGCCTTACCAGTAGAAGAACAAAGGTGGCCATGGTTCTTCCAACTCTTCCAAATCTGGCTATCAGAACAATCTCAGAATCAAGCTCCAAAGTCCAATGCTCCTTATCACCGTCCACTCTCAGAGGTGACTTGCAACAAGTGTCAGCAGAAAGGTCACTATGCTAACAAATGCTTCAACCAAAGGTGTCTTCTGCCTCCTCCTCCTGTCCAGCAATGCAGTGGTCAAGCATAATCCAAAGTCTGCAAAGGTGAACATGATGAATGCAGCTCAAGCGGACGAATCTACTGATGTGATAATGGGTAATCTTCCTGTTAATGATATTCCTGCAAAAGTTCTTTTTGATACTGGTGCATCGCTTTGTTTCATGTCAAGACCGCTTTTTGCCAAGCATGAATTCACTTGGTCTTATCTGGATAAACCATTGGGTGTTGTTTCTCCGGGAAAGTCAATGAGAGCCAACTCGATAGTTCCGGATGTTTCCATCAAGATGGGAAACTATAAATTTCTGTCTTCTCCAGTTGTTCTTGGGGACTCGGATATTGATCTAATTCTCGGGATGGACTGGCTTTCTAAGCACAAAGCTCAACTTGATTGTGCTGCCAGGGAAATTCAATTGACACACTCTTCTGAGGATGTGATTATTTATGCCGCTTGTCGTGGAATTGTCACGGCAGATGTCCTCGGGTTAGGACTTAGTCGTGGAGCCATCGCAATTGGGAAGCTTGAAGGGGTTAAGTGGGACAAGGAACACGAGGGTTTATACTGGTTCGGCCCCTTACGGTGAAGGTAAAAGCCTACGTCCAGTTGAGGTGGTATTAATCAGGGTTTCGATAACCAGGGAGCTAAACAGCTATGCCCGGCTCTCGGTCAGATTGTTGTCGTCCCTAAACCGCTGCCGGGTCGTCCCTTTCTATAGGGAGGTTGGCACCCAGCGGCCCTTAGAGTCCCGGCCGGCTCATAAGAGTGTCCGGCTCGGACTCTAAACAATACTTGCCTTACACTACAAGTCTACTATAACAATGATGATAACTATGGGCAATAAGCCATCGCCGGGTCTCAGCCCATCTCTAGCCCATTATCTTGAAACTTAACTCCGGGCTTCTGGCAATGACCCTTAGTGTAACCCGGCCCTCCTGGCGGGTGACTCCCAGGTCTATATCCTCAACATTAGGCCCCAGATTGACTTGAGCCGGCTCGTGTCAATCTTCAACTCTGCCGACAGAAAAATCTCCGGCTTACCGTTCGTGTGAAGGCCATAACCCGGAGTGACGTCATTCTCCGGACTCCGGATAATCCGCCATGACGTCATCCTCCATTAAGTCCGTTTTTTACTCCGCCAGATCCGCAACGGATCTCTGCTTTTACTGTCTTTGCGAAAATCGAGGCGCCGTGAGGGGGAGATAACCACACCGTGGTCTCCTTGAATCTCGCGCCCACTTATGACTTACCTTATAAATAGGCCGGCCCGGCACTCTCTTCTCACACTCTTCTTCCTCGTGCTGTCGTTCCTCTGCCCGAGCTTCTGCCGCCGCCGCCGCAGTTGCGCCCCTGATCTTCATCGACCCGGCCGCTGCATCACCCTGACCCGGACCAGATAACGGCGGCGACCTTCGCTCTTCCTCAACTCCGGTGAGTCTTCTCTGCCTTGCTAGAACAGATCTGTGGTAGGGTTCCTCCCATTCTTCGTGTTCGTCACCTTTGCCCAGAAACTCGGCAGTCCTCGTCACCACTGTAGTCGGTTGATCTTTATCCTTGCGTAAAACCACTGCGGTAGACGTTCGGAACTCATTTCATCTGCAAGAAATCCTCTTTTTACTGCATAAGAACTGTGTTCAACCTCAAGAACTTCTCCTGCCTCTGTTTTTTAGGTCTAGAAAATTTTCTCTGCTCCGACTATTTTGATCCAAAAAAGTTACGGTAGTATGTGAAACCTGTTTACCACACTTAGTAAAAACGCAACCATTGAATCTCGGCGGCTTACATGTCCGGTTTAAAGAGAACCATGCTCTGTAAAATCCTCCGACTTAACTGCAGTAAGCCGTAGATGACCAACTTAACCTGAAAGCCTCGACAGCTTAGATAACCCACCATATCAATATATATCATTAGTCCGCTTCATAAGCCGTCACTGTAGTTTGAATGATAATCCCCGGCTTATAATTAACCCGGACACTTTTCTCTTCCTCATAGACCACCAACCGTCACCATGCCTCCCAAGGCTCCCATCACTTGCAACTGGATGAAATCCAACGTCACCGAAGAGACCCTGGCCAACTTTGTTAAGTCCGGATATCTGCCCAAGAAGGAAGTGATGTCCTACCGTGCCCCTGACCCGTCCGAAGAAAGACCTCAGCCGAGGGACGGGGAGGTAGTGATCTTTGCAGACCATATGAGCCGGGGCTTTGCACCGCCCGGCTCAAAATTCTTCCGGGACGTGCTCAACTTCTTTGACCTTCGGCCTCAGGATATAGGACCCAATTCCATATCCAACATCTGCAACTTCCAAGTTTTTTGTGAAGTATATCTTGGAGAAGAGCCGAGTATGCTGCTCTTCAGAGAGCTGTTTTATTTGAACCGCCAAACCGAGTGCGCAAACGGTCCAAGTCTAGAGTTAGGCGGCATCTCCATCCAACGGCGCAGGGACTGTCTATTTCCTTACGCAGAACCGCCAAGTCACCCCAAGGACTGGAACATGACTTGGTTCTACTGCCAAGACACGTCCCCGGCTGATGAGAGCCCGCTGCCCGGCTTTCGCCCAACGCGCCTGGAGCCGACTCATCCGCTATCCGACAAGCTGACTGCCGCGGAACGCCAGCCTCTGCTTCCAACGATCAATAAGATCAAGGCCCTGCTAGGCAACGGTCTGAACGGAATAGACCTGGTCCGGGTCTGGATCTCATGGCGGGTGATCCCATTGAGCCGCCGCCCCGGCTTAATGTGTGAGTACACCGGGCGAAAGGATGACCCGCAGAGGCACAGTCGCAACGACCTTCCAGAAGACGTTGCCGAAGAAGAGACCAAGGCTCTATTAAACGAGAGCCTGACAGACTATGGAAAAACCGGGCTAGCCCCATTCTGCAAGACCAATCCAGCCCCAGCGGTAAGCCGCTGACTTTAACCTTTCCATTTTTTTTACCTGTCATCTTACTAAGAACTCATTACTGTATTTCTCAGGCTGATGATAAATTCTGGCGGGTCAAGTATGACCATGAGGCGGCCAAGAAGGCCAGGAAGGCGAAGAAAGCCGCCAAGAGAGCCGCCCCTCGCAAAAAGGGAAACAGACCCACTGCTTCGGAGCTGCTGCAATTAAGCGATAGCTCCGAGTCAGAGGTAACCCTTAAACCTTTAAACTCTTGCCATATTTATTGTTTGCTGCTGTCCACTTTACCATCATTTTGCTTATTGACAGGATGACACCGGCGCCAGTAACCCGGTGATTGAAGAGGTAACATTACTCCCCTCCGACTCGGAGCCTTTGCCACAGCTGAAAGTCCGAAGGGTAACCCGGAAAGTAAGCTTTTCTCATCCATTAGCTCATCAAGACCCTCAATTTCTTTTGAAGCAGCAGGTTCACGAAAGCCGGCGTCTCACCCGGGCCCGCAAGGACACCGACCTCTCCGCCGGGTTACCCGACGCGACAAGGAAACGTCGCACCGAGGTCTTTTCTCACTTGTACCCTTTTCATCCGTTGGCGGGTGTTATCCGTCAACCGCTTAATTCTTCTGACTCCAATTACCAGGAGACCTCCCCTTCTTCTGGTGACTCCATGCAGTCAAGTCTGCCGGCCTTCAAAACTGCACCCGGGTAATAACAATCACCTTACATTACCTGTCTGTATTTACTCTTTGTATGCCTAACACTTCTGCCTTTTCAGTGCCCAGGCAAAGCTCACCAAAAGAGCAAAGAAGACCAGGTCAGCCGGAGTGCCGGACTTGCCTGAGCCGGAGACGACGGCTCAAGATCCGCCAGCCGCCTCCGAGGCCACCATTCCCATGGATACGGCGCCTGAAGCCCCTGCCCCGACCATCAAGACAATGACCGAAGCGTCAGCTAATCCGGAGGCCTCCGGCTCAACCCCACCGGCTAACGACCCGGACGTGGTAATGACACGGACGGAGTGTGTTGAGCCGGGGAGGCCGACCGCACTGGCCCAATGCTCCGCGAAGGGGGAGCTGCTGCGACCCCACCGGGCGAATCTGGATCTCTCGGGCTACTCCGATTTGAGCATTGCAGAGCTCGTTTCTGGCTACATCAGCCAGGTTCACAAGAGCCGGGACGCGGAGATCGCCATGGTCAATCAGATCCAACAAAAGTCTGAGGTAACCTTCTGCTGTCTTCTTACTTTCCGCATAGTGATCCTTGTCATGCTAGCCCCCAAGTCTATAACTTATAGTTGGCATAGGTTGTAGACTTAGGGTCCGGCTTACTTAATTGAACCAGCAGTACATAGATAGACACGTTCAATATGCATTAGCACCCAAGTGCCAAGTGTCTTTGCTTGGAAAGTGCTTGGGACTTATACAATGACTATTTAATAACCCGGAAATATATGCAGGCTACTGGCAAGAAATTTGAGTCGGACCTTGCGAGTCTCAAGAGCCGGTTAAAAACTCAAGAGATGGAGACCCGGAAGGCGAATGCCAAGTTTGTCTCCAGCATCGCCGCTCAGGAGAAATTGAAGACTGAATTCGACGCTGAGCGGAAGGCCTGGGCTGAGGAGAAAGCCGCACTGGTGACCCGGGCAGAACAGGTGGAGAAGGCCCTCATGGAGAAGACTGCTGAGCTCTCCGGTCTAAAGCACCAGGTTTCCCAAATGGTGGCTGTTATCTTCGGTACGTCGCCTCACCGGCTTTCATCAAGTCTGCACATGTTACGATTCACCCTTGTCACCGGCTTACCTGACCTTTATTAAACAGGTCCTAGGAGTGCCAACCTCAACCAGAGCGTGGTCACCAAGCTAAAGGCCGTGTACACCCTGGTGGAACAACTCTACACCGGGTCACAGCGCGCCTTAGCTGTGGTGGCCCTATCTAATGAGGTGCCAACCCATCTGGCTGAAGTCCTGCGCCGGCTTGCAGTTTTGCCACAGCGAATCCAAGAGCTACGTCGAGCCTCCGCAAGATCCGGAGCAATTGCCGCGCTGAGCCGGGCCAAAGCCTTCCTGCCGGAGCTAGACCCGGCAGACATCGCTCTGGGTTACCCCAGCCTGAAGGAAGACGGCTCCACCTTCGACCAGAAGGATTTCGCGGCATGCGTGAAGGCTGTACGCCCGGTGGCCACCATCATCGGGAACGACACCGACTTAACCAAGTATCAGCCAGGGTACAACGCGGAGAATCAGAGGATTCCAACCCCTCGCTATGAAGCTCTTAGTCTGATTCCTCCGGCTCGCCAACACACCTACGCCCCCGAGATTGACCCGGCCGGGTTAATTGACGAAGAAGCTCAGTTCGAAGCTCTCAGCGGCATCAACTGGAAGTCGTCGACCTTCGAAGCCTTGGGATCAGCCGGAGCAAAAGATGAGCCGGGGACTTCGACTCAACAGTCGTCATAAACCGGCTAGCGGCTCACCAAACAACGCTCCACCCTTGAAACTTTGAAAGATTTTTGTAATAGAATAAGTGCAACAATTTCTCTCTGCCGTGCCATCGTGCACGTAATGAATGCTGAAATCCTTTAAAGTCATTCTTTTGATGCTCCTCCGGGTCATAATTATCCTTCGTGCTTCTCAACCTTTAAAAAAGTACCTTCAAGCATCTGCATAGAAAGGTAAATCACAAGTCTCAAGACGTCTTACCACCCTCCGGATTTAAACGACCCGGGTAGCATGGTTGGTATCTTAACTCTAATGGACTTGTCTTGATGACATCCAGGATGTTCAATTAACAAGATAACTCCAAAATTAAGCCGGTCAAGCGAAACCCGGCCATGCACACGTTGTCATAATCAGAGTAGACTTTGCGATAAATCAGAACTTAGGGGCTTCCAGTTCGAATACGACCAGAGACCCGGCCCGAAAGGGGTTTAAGCTAAGATTCGGATACGATCATATAGCCCCCAATGGGTGTGGCGATGCCAATCAAGAGGGTACCGACAGCTATGTTCTCTTGGGTTCGAATACGACCCATGTTTGAACAGGAAGCCCCCAAGTGATTCTGAAAATTGTTTAACGACGCTGATTCGAATACGATCCACGTCGGTTCTCAGAGGGGTTACACTATGATTCAAATATGACCAAAGGCAACCTCCCAATGAGCTCGGCACTTTGCCAATCAAATGGGTATCGACAGCTATGTTCTCTTTGGTTCGAATACGACCCATGTTTGAACAGGAAGCCCCCAAGTGATCTTACTGCTTACGACTAGATTCAAATGCGATCATAAGCCGGATCCTCCTTTCAAATTAGTATGACAGGTATATTTGGAGGAGAAAAAAGGACAGAGGTCCTGCTTTATTGCTTATCATAATATATATATGTCTGAGATAAATATGTACACCACAAGAGCCGGTAGCTCAAGTGTAATAAGGCCGAAGCTGAGCGATACTCCACGGCCGACGGGTCTCCTCCTCAGATTTACACGAATCTTTACGCTCCCGAACATCAATGAGGTAATATGACCCGTTGTGCAAGTTCTTACTGACCACAAAGGGCCCTTCCCAAGGTGGGGATAATTTGTGTGCATCTGTTTGATCCTGGATGAGCCGGAGCACAAGGTCGCCTTCCTGGAAGACCCGGGTTTTGACCCGGCGGCTATGATAACGGCGCAGGTCTTGTTGGTAAATCGCTGAATGGGCTGCTGCCACATCACGCTGTTCATCCAACAAGTCCAGAGCAACTTGGCGCGCCTGTTCATTGTCCGTCTCAACATAAGCCGCCACACGAGGTGAATCGTGACGGATGTCGCTAGGGAGGACCGCTTCTGCCCCATAAACCATTAAGAAAGGCGTGAAGCCAGTAGACCTGTTAGGAGTAGTGTTGATGCTCCATAAGACGGAGGGCAACTCCTCCACCCAACAACCCGGCGTCCGTTGCAAAGGGACCAAAAGCCGGGGTTTGATGCCCTTCAGAATCTCCTGGTTAGCTCTCTCAGCTTGACCATTGGACTGGGGATGAGCCACTGAAGAAACATCAAGCCGGATATGCTCTCATTGACAAAACTCCTCCATAGTGCCTTTGGACAGATTAGTGCCATTGTCTGTTATGATGCTGTGTGGAAAGCCGAAGCGGAAGATCACCTTTTTCATAAATTGAACCGCCGTGGCTGCATCACACTTGCTAACTGGCTCAGCTTCCACCCACTTCGTGAATTTGTCCACTGCCACCAAGAGGTGGGTCTTCTTATCCTTGGACCGTTTAAAAGGCCCGACCATATCAAGCCCCCAGACCGCAAAGGGCCAAGTGATCGGGATCATCCTCAATTCCTGAGCCGGCACATGAGCCCGTCGGGAGAACCTCTGACAACCATCACACTTACTGACCAAGTCCTCCGCATCAGCGTGAGCCGTCAACCAATAAAAACCATGACGGAATGCCTTGGCCACAAGGGATTTTGAGCCGGCATGATGGCCGCAATCCCCTTCATGGATCTCGCGCAAGATCTCTTGACCTTCCTCAGGGGAAATACAACGCTGAAATACCCCTGAAACACTGCGATGATGCAACTCGCCGTTGATAACAATCATTGACTTGGCCCGCCGGATTATTTGCCTGGCCAAAGTTTCATCCTCAGGCAACTCTCCCCAGGTTATATAAACCAAGTACGGCATTGTCCCGTATGGTATGACATGAAGAGCCGCCACCAGTCGTGCCTCCGGGTCAGGGATAGCCAAGTCCTCCTCTGTAGGCAACTTAACCGAAGGGTTATATAGGACATCCAGGAAAGTGTTAGGCGGCACCGGCTTTCGCTGAGAGCAGAGCCGGCTTAAAGCATCAGCCGCCTCATTCTTCCTGCGATCAATGTGCTCCACTTGATATCCCTGAAAGTGCCCAGCAATGGCATCAACCTCGCGGCGATAAGCCGCCATGAGGGGATCCTTAGAATCCCAAGTGCCTGATACTTGTTGAACCACCAAATCTGAGTCCCCAAAGCACCGTACCCGGCTTAAGCTCATCTCCTTAGCCACCCGAAGACCGTGGAGTAAGGCCTCGTATTCAGCCGCATTGTTAGTGCAAGGAAACATCAATTGTAGCACATACTGGAACTTGTCACCCCTAGGGGAAGCCAATACAACACCAGCCCCCGAGCCCTCCAGCTGCCTGGACCCATCAAAGTGAATAGTCCAATAGGTGTTATCCGGCTTCTGCTCAGGCACTTGCGACTCTGTCCAATCATTAATAAAATCCACCAAAGCCTGAGACTTAACAGCAGTGCGTGGCACATATTTGAGGCCATGAGGCCCAAGCTCAATAGCCCACTTAGCAACTCTCCCTGTAGCCTCTCGGTTCTGGATAATATCCCCAAGAGGGGCAGAACTGACTACAGTGATGGGATGACCCTGAAAATAATGCTTGAGTTTCCGGCTCGCCATGAACACACCATATACAAGCTTCTGCCAGTGCAGGTATCGCTGCTTAGACTCAATAAGCACCTCACTGACATAATAAACCGGCCGCTGAACCGGATGCTCCTTACCCGTCTCCTTACGCTCCACCACCATAGCCACACTGACGGCTCGTGTGTTTGCCGCCACATACAGTAGCAAGGGCTCCTTATCAACCGGAGCAGCAAGGACGGGGGGCTCTGCCAGTTGCTTTTTCAAATCCTCGAAGGCGGTATTAGCTGCATCATTCCAGACAAAGTTATCCGTTTTCCTCATCAACTGATATAAGGGCATAGCCTTCTCACCCAAGCGGCTTATGAACCGGCTTAAAGCAGTGATGCGACTTGCCAAACGCTGAACATCGTTTATACATGCCGGCTTAGCTAGAGAAGTGATAGCTTTCATCTTCTCCGGGTTAGCTTCAATTCCTCTGTCAGAAACCAAGAAGCCCAATAGCTTGCCCGCAGGAACACCAAAAACACATTTGGCCGGGTTAAGCATCATCTTGTAGACCCGGAGATTATCGAAGGTTTCCCTTAAGTCATCTATCAGGGTTTCCTCCTTGATGGACTTAACCACAATATCGTCCACGTAAGCATGAACATTGCGCCCGATCTGTTTATGGAGACAATTCTGTACACAACGCTGGTAAGTCGCCTGCGCACACTTGAGCCCAAAGGGCATAGAGACATAGCAGAAGGCTCCAAAGGGAGTGATGAACGCCATCTTCTCCTGGTCCTTAACTGCCATCTTAATCTGATGATACCCAGAATAGGCATCCAAGAAACTTAAGCGTGCACAACCTGCCGTAGCATCAATGATCTGATCAATACGGGGGAGAGCAAAAGGATCAGCCGGACATGCCTTGTTCAAGTCCGTGCAGTCCACACACATCCGCCAGGTGCCGTTCTTCTTAAGTACAAGCACCGGGTTAGCCAACCACTCTGGGTGAAAAACCTCAACAATGAACCCGGCCGCCAAAAGCCGGGCCACTTCTTCACCAATAGCCTTCCGCCTCTCTTCGTTAAACCGTCGAAGGAACTGTCTGACCGGCTTAAATTTTGGATCAACATTGAGAGTGTGCTCAGCGAGTTCTCTAGGTACACCTGGCATGTCAGAAGGTTTCCATGCGAAGATGTCCCTATTCTCACGGATGAACTCGATGAGCGCGCCTTCCTATTTCGGGTCCAGATTTGCACTGATGCTGAACTGCTGAGACGAGTCACCTGGAACAAAATCAACAAGTTTAGTCTCATCAGGTGATTTAAACTTCATTGCTGGTTCATTCTCCGTGGTTGGCTTTTTCAGCGAGGTCATATCTATTGGGTCAACATTGTCTTTATAAAATTTCAACTCTTCTGTGGCACAAACAGACTCTGCATAAGCCGCGTCACCTTCCTCACACTCCAGAGCCACTTTCCGGCTGCCGTGAACCGTAATGGTCCCGTTGTGACCCGGCATCTTGAGTTGTAAGTACACATAACACGGCCGTGCCATGAACTTGGCGTAAGCCGGCCGTCCAAATATGGCGTGGTAAGGACTTCTTATCTTGACCACCTCAAAGGTCAACTTCTCCACCCTGTAGTTGTTCTCATCACCGAAGGCCACTTCCAGTTCGATCTTGCCGACTGGATAAGCCGATTTACCGGGTACCACACCATGGAAGATAGTATTTGACTGGCTGAGGTTCTTATCAACTAGCCCCATACGACAGAAAGTCTCATAATAGAGGATGTTGATGCTGCTGCCTCCGTCCATGAGTACCTTTGTGAACTTATAGCCTCCCACTTGAGGAGCCACCACTAAGGCCAGGTGGCCCGGGTTATCCACCCGGGGAGGGTGATCCTCCCTACTCCACACTATGGGCTGCTCCGACCACCGTAAGTAGCGTGGAACCGCCGGCTCAACAGCATTAACAGCCCTCTTGTGAAGCTTCTCGTCTCGTTTGCACAAACTAGTGGTGAACACGTGATACTGTCCACCGCTAAGCTGCTTTGGGTTGGTCTGATAGCCCCCCTGTTGCTGTTGATGACCCTGACCAGACTGTTGATTAAAACTCCCTTGACCGTTTTGAGGACCAGAATTTGACCCGCCGCCCGGGCCATGAAAGCCGCCGGCGCCTGAGCCGCCACCCGGACCATTGTAGTTTTTAAAGGCCTTCATGATAGCACAATCCTTCCACAGATGAGTCGCTGGCTTCTCTCTAGAACCGTGTCGCGGACAAGGTTCATTCAACAGCTGTTCCAGAGAAGGTCCTGACCCGCCGCCTCGGGGAGGGGGCCTCCCCTTGCGTCGCTGGTTATTACCTTGAGAGTTGGTGTTGGCTACAAACTCTAGGCTGCCATCGGCCTTGCGCTTGCCTCCTCCTTGGTTCCCCGGGCTAAACTGAGGACCCTTGCCGTTGCCGTTCTTCTTTCCCTTCCCTGCCCTTTCATCATCTGAAGGGGGATCCTTGGTACCATCGGAATCGGCGTACTTGACAAGAGCTGCCATCAGTGTACCCATATCAGTATAGTCACGCTTAAGCCGCCCGAGTTTCATCTTTAGGGGCACAAAGCGACAGTTTTGTTCCAACATTAAGACTGCAGAGCCGGCATCCATCTTATCCGATGAATGTATGATCTCCTTGACCCGGCGAACCCAATGGGTCGTGGATTCACCCTCCTGCTGCTTACAGTTAGTCAGATCCACGATTGACATAGATTGCCTGCAGGTATCCTTGAAGTTTTGAATGAACCGGGCTTTCATCTCAGCCCAAGACCTGATGGAGTTCGGCAGTAACCCTTTCAACCACGTGCGGGCAGTTCCATCTAACATCATGGTGAAATATTTGGCCATGGCCGCCTCGCTGACTTCCAGCAATTCCATAGCCATCTCATAACTCTCGATCCAGGCTGCCGGCTGTAAGTCTGCTGTATAGTTAGGCACCTTCCTAGGTCCTTTGAAGTCCCTGGGTAGACGTTCATTACGGATAGCTGGCATCAAACACGGGACACCCCCGGTTCTAGTAGGGATACCCGCATCAACGGACATCGTCGGATAAGCCGGGGGGGTCTGGTAAGCCATCACTTGAGGCGCCTGCTCCGCCTCCTGGCGTGCTTGGTCTGCTACGTAGAAGGCTCCATTATGAGCCGGGCCATGACCAGGGGGCGGGTCATGGCGTCGGACATTACTTGAGCCGGTCGCCGAGACCATGTGCCGGCTGTAACTCGGGCTCTGCCCTAGACGAGGGGTTGAATGGATCCTATCCCGGCTGTAGGAGTACACCTCTTGCTGCGCCAGCGCTGTCTGGAGGAGTTCTCTGACCCGGCGGGTCTCAATAGCCGTCGGAGAGTCGCCATCAACGGGCAGAGCCGCCAGCCGTGCCGCTGCGGCGACCATGTTCTCCAGCGGGTTATTATAATGGCCCGGGGGTATTGGCACATACTGAGGCGGGGCGGGGGGCCCCTGGGGAGGCCCCATCGCTCGTGGTTGAATAAGGGGTCCAGATCCGGGTGCTATGACCCCCGGCGGGTGATTAGACCCTGCACCCGGTGTGTTGAAGAGGTTGCGCGGATCGTAAACCGGCGGGAGTCGAGATTGAGCCTTTTGATGCCTCCTTCTCATGACCTCATTGGCCGCGTTCTGATCCATCGTGAGTTGGAAGGACTGCGCCTGAATCAGCTGAGTCCGGGCATCGAGAGCCGCCCGCTCCGCAGCCAGTCTGATCCCTTCCGCTGCAAGGTCCTCTTTAGCTTTTCTCAGATCCAATTTTAGCTGTGCCACCGCCGCATCATGTTGAACTTGATCCGTCAGGTCGACCGTTGCGGTTAACAGGGCCGTCATCTTATCCATGAGACCCATCAGCACCTGAGCCGGGGAAGGCACCGGGTTTTCCGATCCGGAAGCGGGGTTCTGAACAGGCTGCGCACCAGCCATAAAAACTCCAACCTGACTTGGCGGCTCAAAAAGGTCCGGAATACTGCTGCCATCAGAATAACTCATGAGCCTGCCATCTTGAAGTTGGTACAACGAGTTTGACTCATCAGCGGCCGACTCGCCGTCAGAGCCGGCGGCCGCCTCATCCCCAGACCCAGATGGATCAGAGGGCCCTCCGTGGATGCATCCCACAAAAGCGCACTTTAAGGCAGGCCGGGCCCGGGCGGGTCGTGCGTGCTGAGCCGTTTCGATGAGACCGGCGCGGAGATCCGGCTCGGGGCCCGGCTCTCCAATCTTGCCGATGAAGACATGAATTCCACCGAAGGGGACCCGGTACCCGTACTCCACTGAGCCGGCGTCGGGGCCCCAGTCCGCATCGTCGATGTAGGGCTTGCCGCGACGACTCTTGGTCATAAGGCCCACAGCGTATCCCTTGAGCCCTTCGAAGCTGCCCTTCAAGAACTCAAATCCACCGTGCGCCAGCCCCACGGTGGGCGCCAACTGTCGTGGAATTGTCACGGCAGATGTCCTCGGGTTAGGACTTAGTCGTGGAGCCATCGCAATTGGGAAGCTTGAAGGGGTTAAGTGGGACAAGGAACACGAGGGTTTATACTGGTTCGGCCCCTTACGGTGAAGGTAAAAGCCTACGTCTAGTTGAGGTGGTATTAATCAGGGTTTCGATAACCAGGGAGCTAAACAGCTATGCCTGGCTCTCGGTCAGATTGTTGTCGTCCCTAAACCGCTGCCGGGTCGTCCATTTCTATAGGGAGGTTGGCACCCAGCGGCCCTTAGAGTCCCGGCCGGCTCATAAGAGTGTCCGGCTCGGACTCTAAACAATACTTGCCTTACACTACAAGTCTACTATAACAATGATGATAACTATGGGCAATAAGCCATCGCCGGGTCTCAGCCCATCTCTGGCCCATTATCTTGAAACTTAACTCCAGGCTTCTGGCAATGACCCTTAGTGTAACCCGGCCCTCCTGGCGGGTGACTCCCAGGTCTATATCCTCAACACCGCTCGTGATGAAACCATTCGTTTTTTTCTCTCAATGAGAAGGGCGAATTGAATGCCATCTCTCAAATTCCAGTCGTTTGTGAGTATCAAGATGTCTTTCCAAAAGAGCTTCCGGGTATGCCTCCTCATGGGCCAGTTGAGTTCGTTATCGAACTAGAGCCTGGGACTGAACCCGTTTGCAAGCGTCCATACAAGCTTGGACCCAACGAGCTGAAGGAATTGAGGAAACAGCTCGATGAACAAGAGCGTCTGGGTTTGATCAGACCGAGTTCATCTCCATGGGGTTGTGGTGTTCTTTTTGTCAAGAAGAAGGATGGCACGGACCGACTTTGTGTCGACTACCGTCCATTGAACAAGAAGACAATCAAGAACAAGTATCCACTTCCCAACATCAATGAGCTTTTCGAGCAACTCAAAGGTGCTAAAGTATTCTCCAAGCTTGACCTCCGTATGGGTTATCATCAGATTTGCATTCGTGAAGAAGATATTCCCAAGACAGCTTTCAGAACAAGCTTTGGTTCTTATGAATATACTGTCGTGTCTTTCGGCCTTGTCAATGCTCCTCCAGCATTCTCTCGGATGATGAATTTCATCTTCAACCCCTATACCAATGAATTCGTCCTGGTGTATCTCGATGATATCTTGGTCTTCTCCAAGAATAAGAAGGATCATGCCAAACATTTGCGATTGGTGCTCGACAAGCTCAGAGAGTATCAATTCTATGCGAAGTTCTCCAAATGTGAGTTTTGGCTCGATGAAGTTGTTTTCCTTGGTCACATCATCTCTGCCAAGGGCATCGCTGTTAACCCCGAGAAGGTGTCCGCAATTGTGAATTGGGAACCTCCTCAGAATGTCAAGCAGCTCCGCAGTTTTCTTGGTCTTGCAAGCTATTGCCGAAGATTCGTTGAGAATTTCTCTAAAATTGCAAAGCCTCTTTCCAACCTCCTCCAGAAGCATGTGAAGTATGTCTGGTCTCCTGAGTGTGACGTTGCTTTCAACACTCTCAAAGAGAAACTCGTGACAGCTCCTGTGTTGACTCCTCCTGATGAATCCAAGCCAGTTGAAGTTTTCTGTGATGCTTCTCTCCAAGGTCTCGGTGCTGTGTTAATGCAACAGAAGAAAGTTGTGGACTATACCTCTCGTCAGTTGAAGCCCAATGAGAAGAACTACTCCACTCACGATCTTGAGTTGGCGGCAGTTGTCCATGCATTAATAACGTGGAGACATCTCTTGTTGGGAAGACAAGTGGACATTTTCACCGATCACAAGAGTCTCAAGTACATCTTCACTCAGCCCAACCTCAACCTCAGGCAGACTCGATGGGTCGAGATGATTCAAGAGTACAATCCGAGTATTGAATATACTCCAGGCAAAGCCAATGTCATTGCAAATGCTTTAAGCAGGAAGGCTTATTGCAACAGCTTAATTCTCAAGCCTTTCCAACCGGATCTTTGTGAAGCTTTCCGCAAGATGAATCTTCAAGTTGTTCCTCAAGGCTTTCTTGCCAACCTCATAGTCTCTCCTACTTTGGAAGATCAAATTCGTGAGGCACAACTCCTTGATGCCATGGTGAAGAAGGTGAAACGTGCTATCGACAAGGGTCTTTCCAAATACAAGTGCTATCGCATTGATGACAGAGACACCTTATTCTTCGAGGACCGGATTGTGGTTCCTAAAGGTGATCTAAGGAAAGTCATTATGAACGAGGCGCACAATTCTCTCCTTTCCATTCATCCTGGAAGTATGAAGATGTACCATGACCTCAAGCAGTCGTATTGGTGGACTCGAATGAAGCGAGAAATTGCTCAATTCGTGAATGAATGTGATGTCTGTCGAAGGGTGAAAGCAGAACACCAATGACCAGCTGGTCTCCTCCAACCTCTTGCTATCCCAGAATAGAAGTTTGATCATATCGAAATGGACTTCGTGACTGGATTTCCAAAGTCCAAGCGTGGAAATGATGCTATCTTCGTTGTCATAGACAAGCTTTCTAAAGTGGCTCATTTCCTTCCAATCAAAGAATCAATCACAGCAGCTCAGTTGGCAGAGCTTTACACCTCCAGAATTGTCTCCTTGCACGACATTCCACAATTAATTTCTTCAGATCGTGGAAGCATCTTCACCTCTAAGTTCTGGGACTCCTTCCAGAAGGCCATGGGCACAAACATTCGCTTCAGCACAGCTTTCCATCCTCAAACTAGTGGCCAGGTCGAGCGAGTCAATCAAATTCTTGAAGATATGCTCAGGGCTTGTGTCATTTCCTTTGGCATGAAATCGGAAGATTGTCTTCCATATGCTGAATTCTCCTACAACAACAGCTTCCAAGCGAGTTCGGGCAAGGCCCCATTCGAGATTCTCTATGGCAGAAAGTGTCGTACTCCTCTCAATTGGTCAGAGACTGGTGAACGCCAACTTCTTGGCAATGACTTAATCACTGAAGCTGAAGAAATGTGTAAAGTCATCCGTGATAATCTCAAAGCCGCGCAATCGCGCCAGAAGAGTTACTATGATAGTAAGCATCGTGATGTGGCTTTCGAGATCGGAGACCATGTCTACCTCTGCGTCTCTCCAATGAAAGGCACTCGTCGCTTCGGTAGCAAAGGGAAGCTTGCCCCTAGATACGTGGGTCCTTTCAAGATCATTGGCAAAAGAGGCGACCTCGCCTATCAACTTGAGCTTCCTTCCAACTTCACGAACGTACACGATGTGTTCCACGTGTCACAGCTCCGCAAGTGCTTCAAGACGCCTGAGCGCACTATCAACTTTGAAGAGATTGACCTCCAAGAAGATTTGTCTTATCATGAGCAACCCGTTGCTATTCTTGAAGAAACTGAGCGCAAGACTCGCAACAAGTCAATCAAATTCCTGAAAGTGAAGTGGTCGCACCATTCCGACCGGGAAGCCACCTGGGAATGCGAGGACCATCTCCGTTCCGAATATCCGGAGTTCTTTCAGTCCTAGATCTCGGGACGAGATCCTCTCGTAGTGGTGGAGTGTTGTAACACCCCGGATGTAACTTTCCATATTTGTAACTCCGACTCTTGCCATTTCCGGCTATGTGTTATGATATTCCCTTCGTGGTCGGGTTTTGTTTTTCGTTTTGCATTTTGTTCATGTCATGCTTTTCATATCATGTCATCATGTGCATTGCATTTGCATACGTGTTCATCTCATGCATCCGAGCATTTCCCCGTTGTCCGTTTTGCAATCCGGCGCTCCCATCTCCTCCGGTGCACCCCTCTTGTTTTCTTTCGTGTGCGGGTGTCAAACATTCTCGGAATGGACCGAGGCTTGTCAAGTGGCCTTAGTATACCACCCGGAGACCACCGGTCAAGTTTCGTCCCATTTGGAGGTCGTTTGGTACTCCAACGGTTAACCGGGCATCCGCAAAGGCCATTTGTGTGCTGCAGCAAAACCCCCCTCAAAACCAGCCCAAAACCCCTCCAAGTCTCTTCCATGCTGTAGGTCGTTCGATCACGATTGTGTGGGCGAAAACCGCACCTCATTTGGAGCCTCCTAGCTCCCTCTACCTATTTATATGTGAGACCCCCGAAAAATCCCGCAGATCAAACCCTAGAGCCGCTCCCTCTCCGCCGCCGGACACGTCCGGGCGGAGCCGATCGTGTCCACTGCCGTCCACCGTCCAATCCGGAGCCACCACGTGTCACCGCCGCCATCTCCACCGCGCCGGCCCGCAGGCCCGCCGCGGGCCCTCCCGGCCCG